>NW_024471115.1:110000-117500 GCF_017639515.1 Carcharodon carcharias
GTAGGGGCTGGAGGAGGTTACAGAGATAGGGAGGGTTGTAGGGGCTGGAGGAGATCACAGAGATAGGGAGGGTAGAGGCTCGAGGAGGTTACAGAGATAGGGAGGGGTGTAGGCGTTGAAGCAGATTACAGAGATAGGGAGGGTTGTAGGGGCTGGAGGAGGTCACAGAGATAGGGAGGGTTGTTGGGGCTGGAGGAGGTTATAGAGAAAGGGAGGGTTGTAGGGGCTAGAGGAGGTTACAGAGATAGGGAGGGTTGTAGGGGCTGCAGGAGGTTACAGAGACAGGGAGGGTTGTAGGGGCTGGAGGAGGTTACAGAGATAGGCAGGGGTGTAGGCACTGAAGCAGGTTACAGAGATAGGGAGGGTTGTCAGGGCTGGTGGTTACAGAGATAGGGAGGGTTGTAGGGGCTGGAGGAGGTTACAGAGATAAGGAGGGTTGTAGGGGCCGGAGGAGGTTCCAGAGAAATTGAGTGGTGTAGGGGCGGCAGGAGGTTACAGAGATAGGGAGGGTTGTAGGGGCTGGAGGAGGTTACAGAGATAAGGAGGGTTGTAGGGGCCGGAGGAGGTTCCAGAGAAATTGAGTGGTGTAGGGGCGGCAGGAGGTTACAGAGATAGGGAGGGGTTTAGGGGTTCGAGGAGGTTACAGAGATAGGGAGGGATGTAGTACCTGGAGGAGATTACAGAGATAGGGAGGGGTGTAGTACCTGGAGGAGGTTACAGAGATAGGGAGGGTTGTAGGGGCTGGAGGATGTTACAGAGATAGGGAGGGTTGTAGGGGCTGGAGGATGTTACAGAGATAAGGAGGGTTGTAGGGGCTGGAGGATGTTACAGAGATAGGGAGGGGTGTAGGGGCTGGAGGAGGTTACAGAGATAGGGAGGGTTGTAGTACCTGGAGGAGATTACAGAGATAGGGAGGGTTGTAGGGGCTGGAGGATGTTACAGAGATAGGGAGGGTTGTAGGGGCTGGAGGATGTTACAGAGATAGGGAGGGGTGTAGGGGCTGGAGGATGTTACAGAGATAGGGAGGGATGTAGTACCTGGAGGAGATTACAGAGATAGGGAGGTTTGTAGGGGCTGGAGGAGGTTACAGAGATAGGGAGGGATGTAGGGGTTGGAGAGAAAGGCAGATGCTTGTGAGAAGGGATTTGGGAATACGAGTGAGAATTTTAGAGCGGAGGCAGTGCCGAAGTGGGGAGGGAGGTGGTGGTGCTGAGTGAGAGGAGGGGTCGGCCGGGATTCGGGTTTGGGACCCGGGAGGTCGGGTAGGAGCTGAAGCTGAACGGGGGTGGGAAACGGGCGAGTGACAGGATGGTCACAGCGAGCGGGGGTCCGAGGGGGCTTGCCGGCATGGTTCCCCCCCTTCCCCCACCCTCCCTGACTCACCGGTCTGGAAACGGGATTTCAGCACATCTGTGGGGATGGCTACCATCCAGTTGCAAACTCCGGCCAATCCTCCAGCGACCAGGATCCTCGCACTGCTCAGCTCTCCCACGCTGGAACGAGAAAAGACCATCGGGCAGGGCTGGGCAGGCTGCCGGACCATGTTGTCCGTACGTCCCTACTCCTCCTCCCCCTGCCCCACCCCTCCACCGTCCCCTTCCGCTTCCCCCCCCCACCCACGATCCCCACCCAAGAAACCTCGAGATATTGACCCGCACAGCTCAGGAGCGAGGCCATTCTACCCAACTTTGAAAGAGCTATGGAGTTCGTCAATTCTCCCTCGGCGCTGACCCTCCGATAGTGCGGCGATCCCTCAGCACTGACCCTCCAATAGTGCGTTGCTCCCTCAGCACCGACCCTCCGACAGTGCGGCACTCCCTCAGCACTGACCCTCCGACAGTGCGGCACTCCCTCAGCACTGACCCTCCGACAGTGCAGTGTTCCCTCAGCACGGACCCTCCGACAGTGCGGCGCTCCCTCAGCACTGACCCTCCGACAGTGCGGCGCTCCCTCAGCACTGACCCTCTGACAGTGCGGCGCTCCCTCAGCACTGACCCTCTGACAGTGCGTTGCTCCCTCAGCACCGACCCTCCGACAGTGCGGCGCTCCCTCAGCACCGACCCTCCGACAGTGCGGCACTCCCTCACCACTGACCCTCCGACAGTGCAGTGCTCCCTCAGCACCGACCCTCTGACAGTGCGGCACTCCCTCAGCACTGACCCTCCGACAGTGCGGCGCTCCCTCAGCACCGACCCTCCGACAGTGCGGCGCTCCCTCAGCACTGACCCTCCGACAGTGCTGCGCTCCCTCAGCACTGACCCTCCGACAGTGCGGCGCTCCCTCAGCACTGACCCTCCAACAGTGCACGTGCTCCCTCAGCACCGACCGTCCGACAGCGCGGCGCTCCCTCAGCACTGACCCTCTGACAGTGCGGCACTCCCTCAGCACTGACCCTCCGACAGTGCGGCGCTCCCTCGGCACTGACCCTCTGACAGTGCGGCGCTCCCTCAGCACTGACCCTCTGACAGTGCGTTGCTCCCTCAGCACCGACCCTCCGACAGTGCGGCGCTCCCTCAGCACCGACCCTCCGACAGTGCGGCACTCCCTCACCACTGACCCTCCGACAGTGCGGTGCTCCCTCAGCACCGACCCTCCGACAGTGCGGCGCTCCCTCAGCACAGACCCTCCGACAGTGCACGCGCTCCCTCAGCACCGACCGTCCGACAGCGCGGCGCTCCCTCAGCCCCGGGTTACAGTTTCTCCTCATTTACTCGATTGAGCCCCCTCCCCTCCTCATGATTTTGAACGCCCTCGGTTCAATCCTCCCTCCCTCACCACCTCCGCTCCGAGGGGCACAATCCCGGCTTTCGTCCGCTCTCTCCAACATGAACTGGAGTCCCGCTCATCCTTGGGGACCCTCCTGTTAAATCCCCTCCGCACCCTCTGCCAGACCCTCGACATCCTTCCCGAAGGAAGTTTGGTTAAGCGGGAGCAGGAACCCGGGATATATCACACCGGCAGTCCCTCACCCCTCCCTTCCCAACACACCCTCGCCAAGTGCGCCTCTAATGTTGGGACCGTAAGGACAAATTCGGTTTAGACACCAGGTACTGGCAACCCACCCAGGACATGGTGACTGGGTTCCGGTGTATCTCTGGGAGGGAGACTGCCGACAAAATGCCCGTTTGAGCCGCTATCCATTCAGGCAGGGGGATATCACAAGGACCCTGAGTTCGACCCCCACTGACCTTTCACCTTTGGGGGTCAGGACATCCTTCAGCCACTCGTAGCTCAGGAAGTAAACTCCGCTCGCTGGCACATCTGGCATCACAGTAAAAACACCACGGTCACTGCAGGTCAGCTATTAGGAGGCAAAAGCACATCGACGCAACGCTCCTCCCCCACTCTCAGATAGCGGGAGGGCCGAACTGCTGACCCGCGCCGTGGATGAGGCTGAGGTGAATTCGGGAGACTGCGGCGCTCCCTCAGCACTGACCCTCCGACAGCGCGGCACTCCCTCAGCACTGACCCTCCGACAGTGCGGCGCTCCCTCAGCACTGACCCTCCGACAGTATGGCGCTCCCTCAGCACTGACCCTCCGACAGTGAGGTGCTCCCTCAGCACTGACCCCCGACAATGCGGCGCTCCCTCAGCACCGAGCCTCTGACAGTGCGGCACTCCCTCAGCACTGAACGTCTGACAGTGCGGCGCTCCCTCAGCACTGACCCTCCGACAGTGCGGCGCTCCCTCTGCACTGACCCTCCGACAGTGCGGCGCTCCCTCTGCACTGACCCTCCGACAGTGCGGCGCTCCCTCTGCACTGACCCTCCGACAGTTCGGCGCTCCCTCTGCACTGACCCTCCGACAGTGCAGCGCTCCCTCTGCACTGACCCTCTGACAGTGCGGCGCTCCCTCTGCACCGACCCTCCGACATTGCGGCGCTCCCTCAGCACTGACCCTCCGAGTGTGTGGCGCTCCCTCAGCACTGACCTTCCGACAGTGCGGCGCTCCCTCAGCACTGACCCTCCGAGTGTGCGGCGCTCCCTCAGCACTGACCCTCCGACAGTGCGGCGCTCCCTCAGCACTGACCCTCCGACAGTGAGGTGCTCCCTCAGCACTGACCCCCGACAATGCGGCGCTCCCTCAGCACTGACCCTCTGACAGTGCGGCACTCCCTCAGCACTGAACGTCTGACAGTGCGGCGCTCCCTCAGCACTGACCCTCCGACAGTGCGGCGCTCCCTCAGCACTGACCCTCCGAGTGTGCGGCGCTCCCTCAGCACTGACCCTCCGACAGTGCACGCGCTCCCTCACCACTGGACCTCCGACAGTGCGACGCTCCTTCAGTGGTGACAGCTGGAAAGAGTGTCGGGCCTGGGTTATGGGACTCGAGTGGAATGGAGGCCTCTGACTCGGAGTCGAGAGGGACAGACCTCAGGTGGGGGAGGGGGGTGAAACCTACCTGAGGCCCGGGGGATTTGTCTGTGAAACAGATAACTCTGAGGGAGCTGAGTTCCGGCTCGGGAGCTTCGACACATTTTATCCTCTTAGCCTCACAGTGCTCTTACCTCTGAGAAAAGTCAGTACTGTGCCCTTGTAGATTCCCACGAGGCCCGATCTTTTGTATAGTTGCTTAACGCAGTCACTTGGGCCTGTATACAACCTCTCACCAGAGCTTGCCTGGATCTATACCAGCACCAATGAACAGATTAGCATATCGGCAATGTTTTTCACAGAATCACAGTATTTTACCGGCACAGGAAGGGGGCCATTCAGCCCATCGCGTCTGCACCGGCTCTCCCATTATGACCTAGTGCCATTACCCTGCCTTTCCCCTGCACCTTGTTTCTATTGAAATAACCCTCCAATGCCCTCTTGAGCATTGCTTCGAGTGAACCTGCCTCCACCACACTCCCGGACAGTTCGTTCCCAGACCCGAACCCGCTCGTGGTGTGGAAAAGTTTTCTTTCTCCTCTCGTGTCACAATTGCAAATCGCTTTAAAGCCGCGCCCTCTCGTTCTCGGTCCTTTTACGAGCGGGAGCGGCTTCTGCCCCGTCCACCCTGTCCAGTCCTGTTATGTCCAAGGCCGTTGGGCACTGCGGAGTTATTTAAAAATCCCGGAGGGGAATTTGAAACAACTGTCATAACCTATAGTTTTTGAGTGTTATGTCTGACATGCGACTCTAAATTCAGGAATCAGACCACCAGTTCTCGAGGTTTTACATTAAACTAAATGAGACATTTTATTAATTTACACAGGTTAAAAAATATACATACATGGCTACAAATTACTACAATCATATTTTTTAACCGATTTCCAAACTAATCTCCATTAAGGCAACAGCCAACCCATCGACTCAACCAGACACCAGGCAAAGCATTTTCACCATACGAATTCAAAATGAGGTTCTTTTCACTTTGGTTCCTGTGGAGCCAGTTGGAGGCTAACAGCTGCTGTTGATCTCACGTTGCCTCTGCCCTGCCCACCCAAATACTACTGAAGTTATACCTACCAACGCCGATTGGATGTAAATTCTCATTGTGTCACCAACCTCTGAACTCTAAACCTCTCTAACAACTATACCCCTTTCATAGTACTGATTTTATTAGTAATATAGACATATTGCTGGATAGGCATCAGTTTTCACCCTATTTTGTGAATGCTCTATTCAAAAAATACAATTGGAATCTACCTCTCTGTTTACATCTCAAAACTAGTACATATCAAAGCACCCATTCTAGCTGGCTTTGATCCAATTAAAACACATCTGCAGACTAAACCTCTAATTTAAAAGAAAAATATTTTCCAATAATATTATATTCATTAATAAAGCTTCATTACAAACCCCCTCATGGTTTTGAACATCTCCATCAAATCTCCTCTCAGCCTTCTCCTTTCCATGGAGAACAGTCCCAACCTCTCCAATCTATCCTCATAACTGAAGTTTCTCATCCCTGGAACCATTCTTGTAAACCTTGTCTGCACTCTCTTTAATGTGTTCACATCCTTTTTATAGTGTGGTGCCCAGAACTGTACACAATATTCCAGCTGAGGTCTAACCAAGTGTCTTATATAAATTCAGCATAACCTCCCTGCTCTTGTACTCTATGCCCCTATTAATAAAGCCTAGGATATTATATGTTTTATTAACTGCTCTCTCCACCTGTCCTGCCACCTTCAATGATCTCACCACATATACACCCGGAGGTCCCTCTGCTCCTGCACCCCCTTCAAAATTTCACCCCTTATTTTATATTATCTCTCCGTGTTCTTCCTACAGAAATGCATCACCTCACACTTCTCCGCATTGAACTTCATCTGCCACCTCTCTGCCCACTCCACCAACTTGTCTATGTCCTCTTGAAGTTCCACACCGTCCCCCTCGCAGTTCACAACACTCCCAAGCTTCATATCATCTGCAATCTTTGGAACAGTCCCCTGCACACCAAGATCTAGATCATTAATATATATCAGGGACAGTAAGGGTCCCGATACTGTAGTTCTGAAGAAGGGTCACACAGACTCGAAACATTAACTCTGTTTCTCTCTCCACAGATGCTGTTAGACCTGCTGGGTTTTTCCAGCATTTTCTGCTTTTTGTCCCAATACCGATCCCAGGGGAACTCCACTACAAACCTTCCTCCAGCCCGAAATCACCCATTGACCATTACCCTCTGCTTCCTATTTGTCAGCCAATTTTGTATCCACGTTGCTACTATCCCTTTTATTCCACGAGCTGTAACTTTCTACACAAGTCTGTTGTGTGGCACTGTGTCCAATGTCTTCTGCAAGTCCACGTACGTCACATCAACAGCATTACCCTCATCGACCTTTCCTGTTACCTCTTCAAAAAGCTCCAGCAAGTTAGTTAAACACGATTCCCCCTTTAGCAATCCGTGCTGGCTCTTCCTAATCAACCCGTATTTTTTCCACGTGACTACTAATTCTATCCCGAATAATTGCTTCTAGAATCTTGCCCACCACTGAAGTTAAACTGACTGCTCTGTAATTGCTGGGCTTATCCTTACAACCTTTTTTGAACCAGGGTGTAATGTTTGCAATCCTCCAGTCCTCTGGCACCTTAACCTGAGTCTAGGGAAGACTGAAAGATTACAGCCAGCGCCCCTGCAACTTCTACTCTCACTCCCTTCAATGTCCTTGGATGCATCTCATCCGGTCCCGGTGCCTTTAAGACTCGACAGTCTATCCAACGCTTCCTCCTTGTCCATTCTGAACCCTTCTAGTGACAGAGTTTCCTTAATAATATAAAAACAAAAAAACTGCAGATGCTGGAAATCCAAAACAAAAACAAAAACAGAAATTACCTGGAAAAACTCAGCAGGTCTGGCAGCATCGGCGGAGAAGAAAAGAGTTGACGTTTCGAGTCCTCACGACCCTTCGACAGAACTTTGAGGACTCGAAACGTCAACCCTTTTCTTCTCCGCCGATGCTGCCAGACCTGCTGAGTTTTTCCAGGTAATTCTGTTTTTGTTTTTGTTACAGAGTTTCCTTGTCTGTCACCATGACCTGGGTAGCATCTACCTCCTTGGTAAAGAGGG
>NW_024471115.1:125000-134960 GCF_017639515.1 Carcharodon carcharias
AGGTTACAGAGATAGGGAGGGGTGTAGGGGCTAGAGGAAGTTACAGAGATAGGGAGGGGTGTAGGGGCTGGAGGAGGTTACAGAGATAGGGAGGGGTGTAGGGGCTGGAGGAGGTTACAGAGATAGGGGGGTTGTAGGGGCTGGAGGAGGTTACAGACATAGTTAGGGTTGTAGGGGCTGGAGGAGGTTACAGAGATCAGGAGGGTTGTAGGGGCTGGAGGAAGTTACAGAGAAATGGAGGGGTTTAGCGACTGCGGGAGGTTACAGAGATAGGGAGGGGTGTAGGGGCTGGAGAAGTTTACAGAGATAGTTAGGGTTGTAGGGGCTGGAGGAAGTTACAGAGATAAGGAGGATTTTAGTGGCTGGAGGAGTTTACAGAGATAGGGAGGGGTGTCAGGGCTGGAGGAGGTTACAGAGAGAGGGAGGGTTGTAGGGGCTGGAGGAGGATACAGAGACATGGAGTGGTGTAGGGGGTGGAGGAGGTTACAGAGATAGGGAGGGTCGTAGGGGCTGGAGGAGGTTACAGACATAGGGAGGGTTGTAGGGGCTGGAGGAGGTTACAGAGATAGGGAGGGGTGTAGGGGCTGGAGGAGGTTACAGAGATAGGGGGGTTGTAGGGGCTGGAGGAGGTTACAGACATAGTTAGGGTTTGTAGGGGCTGGAGTAGGTTACAGAGATCAGGAGGGTTCCAGTGAATGGAGGAGGTTACAGAGATACGGAGGGTTGTAGGGGCAGGAAGAGGTTACAGAGATAGGGAGTGGTCTAGGGGCTGGAGGAGGGTACAGAGATAGGGAGAGTTGTAGGGAATGGAGGAATTTACAGAGATAGAGAGAGTTGTAGGGGCTGAAGGAGGTTACAGAGATAGGGCTGGTTGTAGGGGCTGGAGGAGGTTACAGAGATAGGGAGGGGTTTAGCGACTGCGGGAGGTTACAGAGATAGGGAGAGTTGTAGGAGCTGGAGGAGTTTACAGAGATGGGGAGGGTTATAGGGGCTGGAGGAGGTTACAGAGATAGGGAGGGTTTAGGGGCTAGAGGAGGTTACAGAGATAGGGAGGGTTGTAGGGGCTGGACGAGGTTACAGAGGTATGGTTGTGGGGGCTGGAGGAGGTTACAGAGATAAGGAGGGGTGCATGGGCTGGAGGAGGTTACAGAGGTAGGGAGGCGTGTAGGGGTGGAGGAGGTTACAGAGATTGGGAGGGGTGTAGGGGCTAGAGGGGGTTACAGAGATAGGGAGGGGTGTAGGGGCTGGAGGAGGTTACAGAGATAGGGAGGGTTGTAGGAGCTGGAGGAGGTTACAAAAATAGGGAGGTGTGGAGGGGCTGGAGGAGGTTGCAGATATAATTAGGGTTGTAGGGGCTGGAGGAGGTTACAGAGATACTTATTTTTCTAAGGGCTGGAGGAGGTTACAGGGATAAGGAGGGTTGTAGGGGCTGGAGGAGGTTACAGAGATAAGTAGGGGTGTAGTGGCTGGAGGAAGTTACAGAGATAAGGAAGGGTGTAGGGGTGGAGTAGTTTACAGAGATAGAGAGGGGTGTAGAGGCTGGCGGTGGTTACAGAGATATGGAGGGGTGTAGGGGCTGGAGGAGGTTACAGAGATACTTAGGTTTCTAGGGGCTGTAGGAGGTTACAGAGATAAGGAGGGTTGTCGGGGCTAAAGGAGGTTACAGAGATAAGGAGTGTTGTAGGGGCTAGAGGAGGTTACAGAGATAGGGAGGGGTGTAGGGGTGGAGTAGTTTACAGAGATAGGGAGGGGTGTAGAGGCTGGCGGTGGTTACAGAGATATGGAGGGGTGTAGGGCTGGAGGAGGTTACAGAGATACTTAGGTTTCTAGGGGCTGTAGGAGGTTACAGAGATAAGGAGGGTTGTCGGGGCTAAAGGAGGTTACAGAGATAGGGAGGGTTGTAGGGCCTGGAAGAGGTTACAGAGATAGGGAGGGTGTATGGGCTGGAGGAGGTTACAGAGATTGTGAGAATTGTAGGGGCTGGAGGAGGTTACAGAGATAGGGAGGGTTGTATGGTCTGGAGGAGGTTACAGAGATAGGGAGAGTTATAGGGGCTGGAGGAGTTTGCAGAGATGGGGAGGGTTGTAGGGGCTCGAGGAGGTTACAGAGATAAGGAGGGTTGTCGGGGCTAAAGGAGGTTACAGAGATAAGGAGTGTTGTAGGGGCTGGAGGAGGTTAAAGAGATAGGGAGGGTTGTAGGGGCTGGAGGAGGTTACAGAGATACTTAGGGTTGTAGGGGCTGGAGGAGGTTACAGGGATAAGGAGGGTTGTAGGGGCTGGAGGAGGTGACAGAGATAAGTAGGGGTGTAGGGGCTGGAGGAAGTTACAGAGATAAGGAGGGGTGTAGGGGTGGAGTAGTTTACAGAGATAGGGAGGGGTGTAGAGGCTGGCGGTGGTTACAGAGATATGGAGGGGTGTAGGGGCTGGAGGAGGTTACAGAGATACTTAGGTTTCTAGGGGCTGTAGGAGGTTACAGAGATAGGGAGGGTTGTAGGGGCTAGAGGAGGTTACAGAGATAAGGAGTGTTGTAGGAGCTGGAGGAGGTTACAGAGATAGGGAGGGTTATTGGAGCTGGAGGAGGTTACAGAGTTGGGAGAGTTGTAGGGGCTGGCGGAGTTTACAGAGCTGGGGAGGGTTATAGGGGCTGGAGGAGGTTACAGAGGTAGGGAGGGGTGTAGGGGTGGAGGAGGTTACAGAAATAGGGAGGGATGTTGGGGCAGGAGGTGGTTACAGAGATATGGAGGGGTGTAGGGGCTGGAGGAGGTTAGAGAGATAAGGAGGGTTGTAGGGGCTGGACGAGGTTAGAGAGATATGGAGGGGTGCAGGTGCTGGAGGAGGTTACAGAGATAGGGAGGGTTTTAGGGGCTGGAGGAGGTTACAGAGATAGGGAGGGGTGTAGGGGCTGGAGGAGGTTACAGAGATAGGGAGGGTTGTAGGGACTGGAGGAGGTTACAGACATAGGGAGGTTTGTAGGGACTCGAGGAGGTTACAGAGATAGGGAGGGTTGTAGGGGCTGGAGGAGGTTACAGAGATATGGGGGGTGTAGATACTGGAGGAGGTTTCAGAGATTGGGAGGGTTGTAGGGGCTGGAGGAGGTTACAGAGATAAGGAGGGGTGTAGGGGTGGAGGAGGTTACAGAGATTGTGTGGGTTGTAGGGATTGGCTGAGGTTACAGAGATAGGGAGAGTTGTAGGGGCTGGAGGAGGTTACAGAGCTAGGGAAGGCTGTAGGGGCTGGAGGAGTTTACAGAGATAGGGAGGGTTGTAGGGGCTGGAGTAGGTTACAGAGATCAGGAGGGGTGTAGGGGCTGGAGGAGGTTACAGAGATAGGGAGGGTTGTATGGACTGGAGGAGGTTACAGGGATAGGGAGGTTTGTAGGGGCTGGACAAGGTTACATAGATAGGGAGGGTTGTAAGGGCAGGAGGAGGTTACAGAGATAGGGAGAGTTGTAGGGGCAGGACGAGGTTAGAGAGATAGGGAGGGGTGTAGGGACTGGATGAGGTTACAGAGATAGGGAGGTTTGTTGGGTCTGGACGAGGTTACAGAGATAGGAAGGTTTGTAGGGGCTGGAGGAGTTTATAGATTTAGGGAGAGTTATAGGGGCTGGAGGAGTTTATAGATTTAGGGAGAGTTATAGGGGCTGGAGGAGTTTGCAGAGATGGGGAGGGTTGTAGGGGCTGGAGGAGGTTACAAAGATAGGGAAGGTCATAGCGGCTGGAGGACGTTACAGAGATAGGGAGGGGTGTAGGGGCTGGAGGAGGTTACTTAGATACTTAGGGTTGTAGGGGCTGGAGGAGGTTACAGAGATAAGTAGGGGTGTAGGGGCTGGAGGAAGTTACAGAGATAAGGAGGGGTGTAGGGGTGGAGTAGTTTACAGAGATAGGGACGGGTGTAGAGGCTGGCGGTGGTTACAGAGATATGGAGGGGTGTAGGGGCTGGAGGAGGTTACAGAGATACTTAGGTTTCTAGGGGCTGTAGGAGGTTACAGAGATAAGGAGGTTTGTAGGGGCTAGAGGAGGTTACAGAGATAAGGAGTGTTGTAGGAGCTGGAGGAGGTTACAGAGATAGGGAGGGGTGTAGGGGCTGGAGGAGGTTACAGAGATTGTGAGGGTTGTAGGGGCTGGAGGAGGCTACAGAGATAGGGATGGTTGTAGGGGCTGGAGGAGGTTACACAGATAGGGAGAGTTGTACGGGCTGGAAGTGGATACAGAGATAGGGGGGGTGTAGGGGATGGAGGAGGTTACAGAGATAGTGAGCGTTGTAGGGGCTGGTGGAGGTTACAGAGATAGGAAGCGGTGTAGGGGCTGGAGGAGGTTACAGAGATAGGAAGGGGTGTAGGGCTGGAGGAGGTTACAGAGATAGGGAGAGTTGTAGGGGCTGGCGGAGTTTACAGAGCTGGGGAGGGTTATAGGGGCTGGAGGAGGTTACAGAGTTAGGGAGGGTTGTAGGGGCTGGAGGAGGTTACAGAGATAAGGGGGGGTGCTTGGGCTGGACAAGGTTACAGAGGTAGGGAGGGGTGTAGGGGTGGAGGAGGTTACAGAAATAGGGAGGGATGTTGGGGCAGGAGGTGGTTACAGAGATATGGAGGGGTGTAGGGGCTGGAGGAGGTTAGAGAGATAAGGAGGGTTGTAGGGGCTGGACGAGGTTAGAGAGATATGGAGGGGTGCAGGTGCTGGAGGAGGTTACAGAGATAGGGAGGGTTTTAGGGGCTGGAGGAGGTTACAGAGATAGGGAGAGGTGTAGGGACTGGAGGAGGTTACAGACATAGGGAGGTTTGTAGGGACTCGAGGAGGTTACAGAGATAGGGAGGGTTGTAGGGGCTGGAGGAGGTTACAGAGATATGGGGGGTGTAGATACTGGAGGAGGTTTCAGAGATAGGGAGGGTTGTAGGGGCTGGGGGAGGTTACAGAGATAAGGAGGGGTGTAGGGGTGGAGGAGGTTACAGAGATTGTGTGGGTTGTAGGGATTGGCTGAGGTTACAGAGATAGGGAGAGTTGTAGGGGCTGGAGGAGGTTACAGAGCTAGGGAAGGCTGTAGGGGCTGGAGGAGTTTACAGAGATAGGGAGGGTTGTAGGGGCTGGAGTAGGTTACAGAGATCAGGAGGGGTGTAGGGGCTGGAGGAGGTTACAGAGATAGGGAGGGTTGTATGGACTGGAGGAGGTTACAGGGATAGGGAGGTTTGTAGGGGCTGGACAAGGTTACATAGATAGGGAGGGTTGTAGGGGCAGGAGGAGGTTACAGAGATAGGGAGAGTTGTAGGGGCAGGACGAGGTTAGAGAGATAGGGAGGGGTGTAGGGACTGGATGAGGTTACAGAGATAGGGAGGTTTGTTGGGTCTGGACGAGGTTACAGAGATAGGAAGGTTTGTAGGGGCTGGAGGAGTTTATAGATTTAGGGAGAGTTATAGGGGCTGGAGGAGTTTGCAGAGATGGGGAGGGTTGTAGGGGCTGGAGGAGGTTACAAAGATAGGGAAGGTCATAGCGGCTGGAGGAGGTTACAGAGATAGGGAGGGTTGTAGGGGCTGGAGGAGGTTACAGGGATAAGGAGGGTTGTAGGGGCTGGAAGAGATTACAGAGATAAGTAGGGGTGTAGGGGCTGGAGGAAGTTACAGAGATAAGGAGAGGTGTAGGGGTGGAGTAGTTTACAGAGATAGGGAGGGGTGTAGAGGCTGACAGTGGTTACAGAGATATGGAGGGGTGTAGGGGCTGGAGGAGGTTACAGAGATACTTAGATTTCTAGGGGCTGTAGGAGGTTACAGAGATAAGGAGGGTTGTAGGGGCTAGAGGAGGTTACAGAGATAGGGAGGGGTGTAGGGGCTGGAGGAGGTTACAGAGATAGGGAGGGTTGTAGGGGCTGGAGGAGGCTACAGAGATAGGGAGGGTTGTAGAGGCTGGAAGAGGTTACACCAGATAGGGAGTGTTGTACGGGCTGAAAGTGGATACAGAGATGCGGGGGTGTAGGGGTTGGAGAAGGTTACAGAGATAGGGAGCGTCGTAGGGGCTGGAGGAGGTTACAGAGATAGTGAGGGTTGTAGGGGCTGGTGGAGGTTACAGAGATAGGAAGCGGTGTAGGGGCTGGAGGAGGTTACAGAGATAGGGAGGGTTATTGGAGCTGGAGGAAGTTACAGAGGAAGGGATGTAGGGGCTGGAGGAGGTTACAGAGATAGGGAGAGTTGTAGGGGCTGGAGGAGTTTACAGAGATGGGGAGGGTTATAGGGGCTGGAGGAGGTTACAGAGATAGGGAGGATTTAGGGGCTGGAGGAGGTTACAGAAATCGGGAGGGGTGTAGGGGCTGGACGAGGTTACAGAGGTAGGGTTGTAGGGGCTGGAGGAGGTTACAGAGATAAGGGGGGGTGCATGGGCTGGAGGAGGTTGCAGAGATAAGGGGGGGTGCATGTGCTGGAGGAGGTTACAGAGATAGGGAGGGGTGTAGGGGCTGGACAAGGTTACAGAGGTAGGGAGGGGTGTTGGGGTGGAGGAGGTTACAGAAATAGGGAGGGGTGTTGGGGCAGGGAGGAGGTTACAGAGATATGGAGGTGTAGGGGCTGGACAAGGTTACAGAGGTAGGGGTTGTAGGGCTGGAGGAGGTTACAGAGATAAGGGGGGGTGCATGGGCTGGAGGCGGTTGCAGAGATAAGGGGGGTTGTAGGGGCTGGTGGAGGTTACAGAGATAGAGAGGGTTGTAGGGGCTGGAGGAGGTTACAGAGATAGGAAGGGGTGTAGGTGCTGGGAGGAGGTTACAGAGATAGGGAGGGGTGTAGGGGCTGGACAAGGTTTACAGAGGTAGGGAGGGTGTTGGGGTGGAGGAGGTTACAAAATAGGGAGGGGTGTTGGGGCAGGAGGAGGTTACAGAGATATGGAGGGTGTAGGGGCTGGAGGAGGTTAGAGAGATTGTTAGGTTGTAGATGCTGGAGGAAGTTACAGAGATAAGGAGGTTTGTAGGGGCTGGAGGAGGTTACAGAGATAGGAGGGTTGTAGATGCTGGAAGAGGTTACAGAGATAGGGAGTGTTGTAGGGCTGGACGAGGTTAGAGAGATATGGAGGGGTGTAGGTGCTGGAGGAGGTTTACAGAGATAGGAGGGTTGTAGGGTCTGGAGAGGTTCCAGAGATGGGAGGGTTGTAGGGGACTGAGGAGGTTACAGACATAGGGAGGTTTGTAAGGACTCGAGGAGGTACAGAGATAGGGAGGGTTGTAGGAGCTGGAGTAGGTTACAGAGATAGGGAGGGGTTTAGGGTTTCTGGAGGAGGTTACAGAGATAATTAGGTTGTAGGTCTGGAGGAGGTTGCAGAGATAGGGTGGGTTTGTAGGAGCTGGAGGAGGTTACAGAGATAGAGGGTTGTAGGGGATGAGGAGGTTACAGAGATAGGGAAGGGTGTAGGGCGTGGAGTAGGTTACAGTGATAGGAGGGTCGTAGTGGCTGGAGGAGGTACAGAGATGGGGGGGAATAGGGCTGGAAGAGGTGACAGAGATAGTTAGGGTTGTAGGGGCTGGAGGAGCTTACATGAGATAAGGAGTGGTTGTAGGGGCTGGAGGAGGTTACAGAGATAGGGAGGGTTGTAGGGGCTCGTGGAGGTTTACAGAGATAGGGAAGGGGTGTAGGGGCTGGAGGAGTTTACAGAGATCAGGAGGGGTGTCATTGCGATCCCGGTTTACAGAGATAGGGAGGGGTTGTAGGGGCTGGAGGAGTTACAGAGATCAGAGGGTTGTAGGGGCTGGAGGGGGTTAGAGAGATAGGGAGGGGTGTAGGGCTGGAGGAGGTTACAGAGATAGGAGGGGTGTAGGGGTGGAGGAGGTTACACAGATAGGGAGGGTGAAGGAGTTGGAAGAGGTTACAGAGATAGGGAGGGGTGTAGGGGCTGGAGGAGTTACAGAGATAGGGAGGGTTGTAGGGACTGGAGGAGGTTACAGAGAAACGGAGGGTTCGTAGTGGCTGGTGGAGGTTACCGAGATAGAGAGGGTGTAAAGGGCTGGAGAGGTTACAGAGATAGGTAGGATTGTAGGGGCTGGAGGAGGTTTAAAGAGAGAGGGATGGGTGTAGGGGCTGGAGGAGTTTACAGAGATGCGAGGGTTGTATGGGCTGGAGGACGTTACAGAGATAGGGAGGGTTGTAGGGCTGGTGGAGGTTACAGAGATAGGGAAGAGTTGTACGGCTGGAATTGGATACAGAGGTAGGGGGTGTGTAGGTGATGGAGGAGGTTACAGAGATTGGGAGAGCTGTAGGGGGCTGGAGAGGGTTTTCGAGATAAGGAGGGGTGTAGGGGCTGGGAGGTGGTGACAGAGATAGGAGGGTTGTAGGGGTGGAGGAGGTTACAGAGATAGGGAGGGTGTAGGGGGTGGAGGAGGTTACAGAGATAGGAGGGTTGTATGGGCTGGAGGAGGTTACAGAGATAGGGAGGGTTGTAGGGGCTGGAGGAGGTTACAGAGATAGGAGGGTTGTAGGGGCTGGAGGAGGTTACAGAGATAGGGAGGGTGTAGGGGTGGAGGAGGTTACAGAGATAGGAGGGGTAGTAATGTAGGGGCTGGAGGAGGTTACAGAGATAGGGAGGGTGTAGGGGTGGAGGAGGTTACAGAGATAGGGAGGGGTTGTAGGGGGCTGGAGAGGTTACAGAGATAGGGAGGGTTTGTACGGGCTGGACGAGGTTACAGAAATAGGGAGGGTTGTAGTGAGGTTTGTACGGGCTGGAGGAGGTTACAGAAATAGGGAGGGTTGTAGGGTGGAGGAGGTTACAGAGATACGGAGGAGGGTTGTAGGGGCTGGAGGAGGTTACAGAGATAGGGAGGGGTGTAGGGCTGTAGGAGGTGACAGAGATAGGGGGGATTGTAGGGCTGGAGGAGGTTACAGAGATAGGAGGGTGTAGGGGCTGGAGGAGGTTACAGAGATAGGGAGGGGATGGGGGCTGGAGGAGGTTACAGAGATAGGGAGGGTTGTAAGGGCTGGAGGATGTTACAGAGATAGGAGGGGTGTAGGGGCTGGAGGAGGTTACAGAGATAGGGGAGGTTGTTGGTGCTGGAGAGTTACAGAGGAAGGGTTGTAGGGCTGGAGGAGGTTACAGAGTAGGGAGGATTGTAGGGGCTGGAGGAGGTTACAGAGTAGGGAGGGGTGTAGGGGCTGGAGGAGGTTACAGAGATAGGGAGGGTTGTAGGGCTGGAGGAGGTTACGAGATAGGGAGGGGTTGTAGGGGCTGGAGGAGGTTACAGAGATAGGAGGGTTGTAGGGGCTGGAGGAGGTTAACAGAGATAGGGAGGGTTGTAGGGGCTGGAGGAGGTTACAGAGATAGGGAGGGTTGTAGGGGCTGGAGGAGGTTACAGATAGGGAGGTTTGTAGGGACTGGAGGAGGTTACAGAGATAGGAGGGTTGTAGGGCTGGAGGAGGTTACAGAGATAGGGAGGGTTGTAGGGGCTGGAGGAGGTTACAGAGATAGGGAGGGGTGTAGGGGCTGGAGGAGGTTACAGAGATAGGGGGTTTGAGGGGCTGGAGGAGGTTACAGAGATAGAGAGGGGTGTAGGGGCTGGAGGAGGTTACAGAGATAGGGAGGGGTGTAGGGGCTGGAGGAGGTTACAGAGATAGGGGGTTTGTAGGGGCTGGAGGAGGTTACAGAGATAGGGAGGGTTGTAGGAGGCTGGGAGGTTACAGAGATAGGGAGGCTTGTAGGGGTGGAGGAGGTTACAGAGATAGGGAGGGTGTAGGGGGCTGGAGGAGGTTACAGAGATAGGGAGGGTTTTAGGGGCTGGGGAGGTTACAGAGATAGGGAGGTTGTTTAGGGCTGGAGGAGGTTACAGAGATAGGGAGGGTTGTAGGGGCTGGAGGAGGTTACAGAGTTGGGGGAGGGTGGGAGTGGTTACAGAGATAGGGGAGGGTTGTAGGGGCTGGAGGGGTTACAGAGATAGGGAGTGTTGTAGGATGGCTGGGAGGTTACAGAGATAGGGAGGGTTGTGGGCTGGAGGAGGTACAGAGATTGG
>NW_024471116.1:0-134508 GCF_017639515.1 Carcharodon carcharias
TCCCACCCTCCCACTCACTCTCCGCACCCTTTAATATCCCACACAGTCTAGTCAAACACCCCCACTCACTCTCCGCACCCTTTAATATCCCACCCAGTCTAATCCCACTCACCCCCCCTCACTCCCTCCTGTCTTTAATATCACACCTAGTCTAGCCAACTCTCCCCCCTCACACACTCACCCTTTAATATCCCACCCAGTCTAATCCCACTCTCCTCCTCACTTCCCGCACCCTTCAATATCCACCCAGTCTAATCCACTCTCCCCCTCACTCTCCGCAGGCTTTAGTATCCCACCCAGTCTAAGGCCACTCATCCCCTCACGCTCACCTTTAATATCCCACCCAATCTAATCCCACTCTCCACCTTACTCTCCGCTCCCTTTATATATCCCACCCAATCTAATCCCACTCTCCCCCTCATGGTCCGCAACCTTTAATATCCCACCCAGTCTAATCCCCCTCACCCCCCATCACTACCAGCACCCTTTAATATCCCACCCAGTCTCCACCTCACTCCCCGCACCCTTTAATATCCCAGGCAGTCTAGTCCCACCCCTCCACTCACTGTCCGCACCCTTTAATATCCCACCCGGTCTAATGCCACTCTGCCCCTCACTCCCCACACCCTTTAATATCCGAACCAGTCTTATCCCAATCTCCCCCACACTCCCCGCTCCCTTTAATATCCCACCCAGTCTAGTCCCACCCTCCCACTCACTCTCCGCACCCTTTAATATCCCACCCCGTCGAGTCCTACGCCCCCACTCAACTCTCCGCAACCTTTAGTATCCCACCCAATCTAATCCCACTCTCCCCCTCATGCCCCGCACTCTGTATTATCCCACCAAGTCTAGACAAACTCTCCCCCTCACTCCCACACTCTTTAATATCCCACACAGTGTAATCCCACTCTCGCCCTCGCTGCCCGCAACCTTTAATATCCCACCCAGTCTAATCCCGCTTTCCCCTCTCACTACCCTGACCCTTTAATATCACACCCAGTCTAATCCCACTCTCCCCCTCACTCCCCGCACATTTTAATATCACACCCAGTCTCATACCACGTTCCCTTTCACTCAACAAACCCTCAAATATCCCACCCAGTCTAATCGCACTCTCCACCTCACTCCACGCGCCCTATAATATCCCAGGCCAGTCTAAGGAAACTCTTCCCCTCACGCTTTAATATCCCACCCAGTCTAGTACCACCCTCCCACTCACTCTCCGCACCCTTTAGTATCCCACCCAGTCTCATCCCACTCTCCCCCACACTCCCCGCACTCTTTAATATCAAATCAAGTCAGTCAAACTCTCCCCCTCACTCCCCACACCCTTTAATATCCCACCCAGTCTAGTCCCACCCCTCCACTCACTCTCCGCACCCTTTAATATCCCACCCAGTCTAATGCCACTCTCCACCTCACTCGCCGCACCTTTAATATCCCACCCAGTCTAGTCCCACCCCTCCACTCGCTCTCCGCCACCCTTTAATATACCACCCCAGTCTAATCCCACTCTCGACCTCACTCCCCGCACCCTGTAATATCCCACCCAGTCTAGTCCCACCCCTCCACTCACTCTCGGCACCATTTAATATCCCACCCAGTCTAATGCCACTTTGCCCCTCCCTCCCCACACCCTTTAATATCCGAACCAGTCTTATCCCAATCTCCCCCACACTCCCCGCTCCCTTTAATATCCCACCCAGTCTAGTCCCACCCTCCCACTCACTCTCCGCACCCTTTAATATCCCACCCCGTCTAGTCCCACCCCCCCACTCACTCTCCGCACCCTTTAGTATCCCACCCAATCTAATCCCACTCTCCCCCTCACTCCCCGCACTCTTTATTATCCCACCAATTCTAGACAGTCTCTCCCCCTCACTCCCCGCACTCTTTAATATCCCACACAGTGTAATCCCACTCTCGCCCTCACTGCCGCAACATTTAATATCCCACCCAGTGTAATCCCGCTTTCCATCTCACTACCCTCACCCTTTAATATCCCACCCAGTCTAATCCCACTCCCCCCTCACTCGCCGCACCCTTTAATATCCCACCCAATCTAATCCCACTCTCCCCGTGACTTCCCACACCCTTTAATATCCAACCCAGTCTAGTCCCACCCTCCCACTCACTCTCCGCACCCTTTAATATCCCAAAAAGTCTAATCCCACTCTCCCCCTCACTCCCGGCAATATTGAATATACCACCCAGTCTAATCCCGCTTTCCCTCATTCCCCGCACCCTTTAATATCCCACCCAATCTAATCCCACTCTCACCCTCATTACAGGCACCCTTTATATCCCACCCAATCTAATCCCACTCTCACCCTCATTACCGGCACCCTTTAATATCCCACCCAATCTAATCCCACTCTCACCCTCACGGTCCACACCCTTTAATATCCCACCCAGTCTAATCCCACTCACCCCCTCATTACCGGCACCCTTTAATATCCCACCCAGTCTAATCCCACTCTCCACCTCACTCCCCGCACCCTTTAATATCCGAACCAGTCTTATCCCAATCTCCCCCACACTCCCCGCTCCCTTTAATATCCCACCCCATCTAGTCCCACCACCCCCCTCACTCCCCGCACTCTTTAATATCCCACCCAGTCTAATCCCACTCTACCCTCACTCCCAGCATGCTTCAATATCCCACCCAGTTTAATCCCATTCTTCCCCTCACCCCTCGCACCCTTTAATATCCCACCCAGTCTAATCACACTCCCCCCTCACTCCCCGCACCCTTTAATATCCCATCCAATCTAATCCCACTCTCCCCGTGACTTCCCGCACCCTTTCATATCCAACCCAGTCTAGTCCCACCCTCCCACTCACTTTCCGCACCCTTTAATATCCCATCCAGTCTAATCCCACTCTCCCCCCTCACTTCCCGCACACTTTAATATCCCAAAACAGTCTAATTCCACTCTCCCCCTCACTCCCGGCACCCTTTAATATCCCACCCAGTCTAATCCCACTCTCTTCCTCATTCCCCGCACCCTTTAATATCCCACCCAGTCTAATCCCACTCTCTTCCTCACTCCCCGCACACTTTAATATCCCACCCAGTCCTAATCCCACTCCCACCTCACTCCCCGCACACTTTAATATTAAACCCAGTCTAGTCCCACCCTCCCACTCACTCTCCGCACCCTTTAATATCCCACACAGTCTAGTCAAACACCCCCACTCACTCTCCGCACCATTTAATATCACACCCAGTCTAATCCCACACTCCCCCCCTCACACCCTGCTGTCTTTAATATCGCACCTAGTCTAGCCAAACTCTCCCCCTCACTCCCCGCACCTTTTAATATCCCACCCAGTCTAATCCCATTCTCCCCTCACTCCCCACACCCTTCAATATCCCACCCAGTCTAATCCCACTCTCCCCCCTCACTCCCCGCTCCCTTTAATATCCCACCCAGTCTAATCCCACTCTCCCCCTCACTCGCCACACCCTTTAATATCCCACCCAGTCTAGTCCCACCCCTCCACTCACTCTCCGCACCCTTTAATATCCCACCCAGTCTAATACCACTCTCCCCCTCACTCCCCCCACACTTTAATATCCCACCCAGTCGAGTCCCCACCCCTCCACTCACTCTCCGCACCTTTTAATATCCCACCCAGTCTAATGCCACTCTGCCCCTCACTCCACACATCCTTTAATATCCCACCCAGTCTAATGCCACTCTGCCCCTCACTCCACACATCCTTTAGTATCCCACCCAATCTAATCCCACTCTCCCCCTCACGCCCCGCACTCTTTATTATCCCACCAATTCTAGACAGTCTCTCCCCCTCACTCCCCGCAATCTTTAATATCCCACACAGTGTAATCCCACGCTCGCCCTCACTGCCCGCAACCTTTAGTATCCCACCCAGTCTAATCCCGCTTTCCCTCTCACTACACTCACCCTTTAATATCCCACCCAGTCTAATCCCACTCCCCCCTCACTCCCCCACACCCTTTAATATCCCACCCAGTCTAATCCCACTCCCCCCTCACTCCCCACACCCTTTAATATCCCACCCAATCTAATCCCACTCTCCCCTCACTCCCCGCACCCTTTAATATCCCACCCAATCTAATCCCACTCTCCACATGACTTCCCACACCCTTTAATATCCAACCCAGTCTAGTCCCACCCTCCTACTCACTCTCCGCATCCTTTAGTATCACATCCAGTCTAATCCCACTCTCCCCCTCACTCCCGGCAATATTTAATATCCCACCCAGTCTAATCCCGCTTTCCCTCTCACTCCCCGCACCCTTTAATATCCCACCCAGTCTAATCCCACTCTCTTCCTCACTCTACGCTTACTTTAATATCCCACCCAGTATAATCCCACACCCCCTCACTCCCCGCACCCTTTAATATCCCACCCAGTCAAGTCGCACCCTCCCACTCACTCTCCACACCCTTTAATATCCCACACAGTCTAGTCAAACACCCCCACTCACTCTCCGCACCCTTTAATATCCCACCCAGTCTAATCCCACTCACCCCCTCACTCCCTCCTGTCTTTAATATCACACCTAGTCTAGCCAACTCTCCCCCTCACACCACTCACCCTTCAATATCCCACCCAGTCTAATCCCACTCTCCCCTCACTTCCCGCACCCTTTAATATCCCACCCAGTCTAATCCCACTCTCCCCCTCACTCTCCGCAGGCTTTAGTATCCCACCCAATCAAATCCCACTCTCCACCTTAGTCCCCACTCCCTTTAATATACCACCCAATCTAATCCCACTCTCCACCTTACTCCACGCTCCCTTTAATATCCCACCCAATCTAATCCCACTCTCCCCCTCACTCCCCGCATCCCTTTAATATCCCACACAGTCTAATCTCACTCTCCCCCCTCACTCCCCGCACCCCTTTAATATCCCACCCAGTCTAATCTCACTCTCCCCCTCACGGCCGCACCCTATAATATCCCACCCAGTCTAATCCCCCTCACCCCCTCACTACCGGCACCCTTTAATATCCCACCCAGTCTAATCCCACTCTCCCCGCCTCACTCCCCGGCTCCCTTTAATATCCCACCCAGTCAAGTCCCACCCTCCCACTCACTCTCCGCACCCTTTAATATCCCACCCAGTCTACTCCCACTCTCCACCTCACTCCCTGCACCCTTTAATATCCCACCCAGTCTAGTCCCACCTCTCCACTCACTCTCCGCACCCTTTAGTATCCCACCCAGTCTAATCCCACTCTCCCCCCTCACTCCCCGCACACTTTATTATCCCACGAAGTCTAGACAAACTCTCCCCCTCACTCCCCCGCACTCTTTAATATCCCACACAGTGTAATCCCGCTAACCCTCTCACTACCCTCACGCTTTAATATCCCACCCAGTCTAATCCACTCCCCCCTCACTCCCCGCACCCTTTAATATCCCACCCAGTCTAATCCCCCTCTCCCCGTGATTTCCCGCACCCTTTAATATCCAACCCAGCCTAGTCCCTCCCTCCCACTCATTCTCCGCAACCTTTAATATCCCATCCAGTCTAATCCCACTCTCCCCCCTCACTCCCCACACTCTTTAATATCCCAAACTGTCTAATCCCATTCTCCCCCTCACTCCCGGCAATATTTAATATCCCACCCAGTCTAATCCCGATTTCCCTCTCACTACCCTCACCCTTTAATATCCCACCCAGTCTAATCCCACTCTCTTCCTCACTCCATGCTCCCTTTAATATCCCACCAAGTCTAATCCAACACTTCCACTCTCTCCCCGCACACTTTAATATCCCACCCAGTGTAATCCCACTCCCACCTCACTCCCCGCACCCTTTAATATCCAACCCAGTCTAGTCCCACCCTCCCACTCAATCTCTGCACCCTTTAATATCCCACACAGTCTAGTCCCACCCCTCCACTCACTCTACGCACCCTTTAGTATCCCACCCACTCTAATCCCACACTCCACTTTACTCCCCACTCCCTTTAATATCCCACCCAGTCAAATACCACTCTCCCCAACACTGCTCACACTGTTTTATATCAAACTCTTCCCCTCACTCACCACACCCTTTAATATCCCACCCAGTCTAGACCCAACCCCCCACTTACTCTCCGCTCCCTTTAATATCCCACCCAGTCAAATCCCACTCTCCCCCTCACTCCCCGCACTCTTTAATATCCCACCAGTCTAATCCAACTCTCCCCCTCACTCCCCGCACCCTTTAATATCCCACCCTGTCTAGTCCCACCCTTCCCCTCGCAATCCGCACCCTTTAATATCGAACCCAGTTTGGTCCCACCACCCCAATGATTCTCCGCAGCCATTAATATCCCAACCAGTCTAATCCCACTCTCCCCCTCACTCCCCGCACCATTTAAAATCCCATGCAGTCTAATCCCACTCTCCCCCTCACTCCCCGCACCCGTTAGTATCCCCATCCAGTCAAATCCCAATCTCCCCCTCAATCCCCGCACCTGTTAATATCCCACAAAGTCTAAACCCACTCTCCGCCTCACTCACCACACACTCTAATATCCCACACAGTCTAACCCCACTCTCCTCCTCAATCCCCGCACCCTTTAATATTTCACCCAGTCTAATCCCACTCTCTCCATCAATACCCTCACTATTTAATATCCCACCCAGTGTAATCCCACTCTCCCACTCACTCCCCTCACCCGTTAATATCCCACCCAGTCTAATCCCACTCTCCACCTCACTCCCCACTCTCTTTAATATCCCACATAGTCTAATTCCACTCTCGCACTCAATCACCGCACTCTTTAATATCCAAACCAGTCTAGACATAGCCCCCCGCACTCACTCGCAGCACACTTTAATATCCAACCCAGTCCAATCCCACTCTCCCCCTCACACCCCGCACCCTTTAATATCCCACCCAGTCTAATTCGACTCTCACCCTCAATCCCCGCACCCGTTAATATCCCACCCAGTCTAATCCCACTCTCCATCTCACTCCCCGCACCCTTTAATATCCAACCCAGTCTAATCCCACTCTCCACCTCACTCCCCGCACCCTTTAATAACCCACCCAGTCTAATCCCACTCTCACCCTCAATCCCTGCACCCGTTAATATCCCACCCAGTCTAATCCCACTCTCCATCTCACTCCCCGCACCCTTTAATATCCAACCCAGTCTAATCCCACTCTCCACCTCACTCCCCAAACCCGTTAATATCCCAACCAGTCTAATCCCACTCTCCCCCTCAATCACCGCACCCTTTAATATCCCACCCAGTCTAGATATAGCCCCAAGCACTCACTCGCCGCACTTTAGTATCCCACCCAGTCTAATCCCACTCTTTCCCTCACTCACCACACCCTTTAATATCCAACCCAGTCTAATCCCACTCTCCCCCTCACACCCCGCACCCTTTAATATCTAACCCAGTCTCACCCACTTTCCCTCTCACTCACCGCACCACTTAATATCCCACCGAGCCTAGTCCCACCCTCCCACTCACTCTCCGCACGCTTTAATATCCCACCCAGTCTAGTCAAACTCTCACCCTCACTCCCCGCACCCTTTAATATCCAACCCAGTCTAATCCCACTCTCCACCTCACTCCCCGCACCCTTTAATAACCCACCCAGTCTAATCCCACTCTCACCCTCAATCCCCGCACCCGTTAATATCCCACCCAGTCTAATCCCACTCTCGCCCTCAATCACCGCACCCTTTAATATCCCACCCAGTCTAGATATAGCCCCAAGCACTCACTCGCCGCACTTTAGTATCCCACCCAGTCTAATCCCACTCTTTCCCTCACTCACCACACCCTTTAATATCCAACCCAGTCTAGTCAAACTCTCCCCCTCACTCCACGCACCCTTTAATGTCCCACCCAGTCTAATCCCACTCTCCCCCTCACACCCCGCACCCTTTAATATCTAACCCAGTCTCATCCCACTTTCCCTCTCACTCACCGCACCATTTAATATCCCACCGAGTCTAGTCCCACCCTCCCACTCACTCTCCGCACGCTTTAATATCCCACCCAGTCTAGTCAAACTCTCACCCTCACTCCACGCACCCTTTAATATCCCACCCAGCCTAATCCCACTCTCCACCTCACTCCCAACACCCTTCAATAACCCACCCAGTAAATCCCACTCTCCCCCTCACTCCACGCACCCGTTATTATCCCACCCAGTCTCATCCCACTTTCCCCATCACTCACCGCACCCTATAATATCCCACCCAATCCAATCCCACTCTCCCCCTCACTCCCCACACCATTTAATATCCGAACCAGACTTAGCCCATTCTCTCCATCACTCCCCTCACCCTTTAATAACCCACCCAGTATAATCCCACTCTCCCCCTCACTCCCCGCAACTGTTAATATCCCACCCAGTCTAATCTCCCTCTCCCCCTCACACCCCACATTCTTTAATATCCCACCCAGTCTCATCCCACTCTCCCACTCACACTCCGCAGGCTTTAGTATCCCACCCAGTCTAAGGCCACTCATCCCCTCACGCTCACCTTTAGTATCCCACCCAATCTAATCTCACTCTCCAACTTACTCCCCGTCCACTTTAATATCGCACCCAGTCTAATCCCCCTCACCCCCTCACTTCCAGCACTCTTTAATATCCCACCCAGTCTAATCCCACTATCCCCCTCACTCCCCGCACCTGTTAATATCCCACAAAGTCTAAACCCACTCTCCGCCTCACTCACCACACACTCTAATATCCCACACAGTCTAACCCCACTCTCCTCCTCAATCCCCGCACCCTTTAATATTCCACCCAGTCTAATCCCACTCTCTCCATCAATACCCTCACTATTTAATATCCCACCCAGTGTAATCCCACTCTCCCACTCACTCCCCTCACCCGTTAATATCCCACCCAGTCTAATCCCACTCTCCACCTCACTCCCCGCACCATTTAATATCCGACCCAGTCTAGTCCCACTCTACACCTCACTCCCCGCACCCTTTAATATCCCACCCAGTCTAGTCCCACCCTTCCACTCACTCTCCGCACCCTTTAATATCCCACCCAGTCTAATGCCACACTCCATCTCACTCCCCGCACCCTTTAATATCCCACCCAGTCTAGTCCCCACCCCTCCACTCACTCCCCGCACCCTTTAATATCCCACCCAGTCTAGTCCCACCCTCCCACTCACTCTCCGCACCCTTTAATATCCCACCCAGTCTAGTCCCACCCCCCCCTCACTCTCCGCACCCTATAGTATCGAACCCAATTTAATCCCACTCTCCCCCTCACTCCCCGCACTCTTTATTATCCCACCAAGTCTAGACAAACTCTCCCCCTCACTCCCCGCACTCTTTAATATCCCACACAGGCTAATACCACTCTTGCCCTCACTGCCCGCAACCTTTAATATCCCACACAGTCTAATCGCGCTTTCCCTCTCACTACCCTCACCCTTTAATATCCTACCCAATCTAATCCCACGCTCCCCGTGACTTCCCGCACCCTTTAATATCCAACCCTGTCTAGTCCCACCGTCCCACTCACTTTCCGCACCCTTTAAAATCCCATCCAGTCTCATCACACTCACACCCCTCACTCCCCGCACTCTTTAATATCCCACCCAGTCTAATCCCACTCTCTTCCTCATTCCCCGCACCCTTTAATATCCCACCCAGTCTAATCCCACTCTCTTCCTCACTCCCAGCACACTTTAATATCCCACCCAGTCTAATCCCACCCTCCCACTCACTCTCCGCACCCTTTAATATCCCACACAGTCTAGTCAAACACCCCCACTCACTATCCGCACACTTTAATATCCCACCCAGTCTAATCACACTCTCCCCCATCACGCGTACTTTTAGTATCCCACCCAATCTAATCCCACTCTCCAATTTACTCCCCGCACCATTTAATATCCCACCCAGTCTAGTCCCACCCCTCCACTCACTCTCCACACCCTTTAATATCCCAGCCAGTCTAATGCCACTCTGCCCCTCACTCCCCACACACTTTAATATCCGAACCAGTCTTATCCCACTCTCCCCCTCACTCCCCCGCACTCTTTATTATCCCACAAAGTCTAGACAAACTCTCCCCCTCACTCCCCGCACTCTTTAATATCCCACACAGGCTAATCCCACTCTCCCCCTCACTACCCTCACCCTTTAATATCCCACCCAGTCTAATCCCACTCCCCCCTCACTCCCCGCACCCTTTAATATCCCATCCAATCTAATCCCACTCTCCCCGTGACTTCCCGCACCCTTTCATATCCAACCCAGTCTAGTCCCACCCTCCCACTCACTTTCCGCACCCTTTAATATCCCATCCAGTCGAATCCCACTCTCCCCCCTCACTTCCCGCACACTTTAATATCCCAAACAGTCTAATTCCACTCTCCCCCTCACTCCCCGCACCCTTTAATATCCCACCCTGTCTAATCCCACTCTCTTCCTCATTCCCCGCACCCTTTAATATCCCAACCAGTCTAATCCCACTCTCTTCCTCACTCCCCGCACACTTTAATATCCCACCCAGTCTAATCCCACTCTCCCCCTCACTCCCCGCACCCTTTAATATCCCACCCAGTCTAATCCCACTCTCCCCCTCACTCCCCGCACACTTTAATATTAAACCCAGTCTAGTCCCACCACCCCCACTCACTCTCCGCACCCTTTAGTATCCCACCCAATCTAATCCAACTCTCCCCTCACTCGCCGCACTCTTTATTTTCCCACCAAGTCTAGACAGTCTCTCCAACTTCACTCCCCGCACTCTTTAATATCCCACACAGTGTAATCCCACTCTTGCCCTCACTGCCCGCAACCTTTAATATCCCACCCAGTCTAATCCCACTCTACCCTCACTCCCAGCACGATTCAATATCCCACCCCGTTTAATCCCATTCTTCCCCTCACCCCTCGCGCCCTTTAATATCCCACCCAGTCTAATCCCACTCTCCCACTCAATCTCCGCAGGCTTTAGTATCCCACCCAGTCTAAGGCCACTCATCCCCTCACGCTCACCTTTAGTATCCCACCCAATCTAATCTCACTCTCCACCTTACTCCCCGCTCCCTTTAATATCCCACCCAGTCTAATCCCCCTCACCCCCTCACTTCCGGCACTCTTTAATATCCCACCCAGTCTAGTCCCACCCTTCCACTCACTCTCCGCACCCTTTAATATCCCACCCAGACTAGTCCCACCCTCCCACTCACTCTCCGCACCCTTTAATATCCCACCCAGTCTCATGCCACACTCCACCTCACTCCCCGCACCCTTTAATATCCCACCCAGTCTAGTCCCACCCCTCCACTCACTCCCCGCACCCTTTAATATCCCACCCAGTCTAATCCCACTCTCCACCTCACTCCCCGCACCATTTAATATCCCACCCAGTCTAGTCCCACCCCTCCACTCACTCTCCGCACCCTTTAACATCCCAGCCAGTCTAATGCCACTCTGCCCCTCACTCCTCACACACTTTAATATCCGAACCAGTCTTATCCCACTCTCCCCCTCACTCCCCGCACTCTTTATTATCCCACAAAGTCTAGACAAACTCTCCCCCTCACTCCCCGCACTCTTTAATATCCCACACAGGCTAACCCCACTCTCCCCCTCACTACCCTCACCCTTTAATATCCCATCCAGTCTAATCACACTCCCCCCTCACTCCCCGCACCCTTTAATATCCCATCCAATCTAATCCCACTCTCCCCGTGACTTCCCGCACCCTTTAATATCCAACCCAGTCTAGTCCCACCCTCCCACTCACTTTCCGCACCCTTTAATATCCCATCCAGTCTAATCCCACTCTCCCCCCTCACTACCCGCACACTTTAATATCCCAAACAGTCTAATTCCACTCTCCCCCTCACTCCCCGCACCCTTTAATATCCCACCCAGTCTAATCCCACTCTCTTCCTCATTCCCCGCACCCTTTAATATCCCACCCAGTCTAATCCCACTCTCTTCCTCACTCCCCGCACACTTTAATATCCCACCCAGTCTAATCCCACTCCCACCTCACTCCCCGCACACTTTAATATTAAACCCAGTCTAGTCCCACCCTCCCACTCACTCTCCGCACCCTTTAATATCCCACACAGTCTAGTCAAACACACCCACTCACTCTCCGCACCATTTAATATCACACCCAGTCAAATCCCACACTCCCCCCTGACACCCTGCTGTCTTTAATATCGCACCTAGTCGAGCCAAACTCTCCCCCTCACTCCCCGCACTCTTTAATAGCCCACACAGGCTAATCCCCTCTCCTCATCACTCCCCGCGCACTTTAATATCCCATCCAATCTAATCCCACTCTCCCCGTGACTTCCCGCACCCTTTAATATCCAACCCAGTCTAGTCCCACCCTCCCACTCACTTTCCGCACCCTTTAATATCCCATCCAGTCTAATCCCACTCTCCCCCCTCACTACCTGCACACTTTAATATCCCAAACAGTCTAATTCCACTCTCCCCCTCACTCCCCGCAACCTTTAATATCCCACCCAGTCTAATCCCACTCTCTTCCTCATTCCCCGCACCCTTTAATATCCCACCCAGTCTAATCCCACTCTCTTCCTCACTCCCCGCACACTTTAATATCCCACCCAGTCTAATCCCACTCCCACCTCACTCCCCGCACACTTTAATATTAAACCCAGTCTAGTCCCACCCTCCCACTCACTCTCCGCACCCTTTAATATCCCACACAGTCTAGTCAAACACCCCCACTCACTCTCCGCACCATTTAATATCACACCCAGTCTAATCCCACACTCCCCCCTCACACCCTGCTGTCTTTAATATCGCACCTAGTCTAGCCAAACTCTCCCCCTCACTCCCCGCACCTTTTATTATCCCACCCAGTCTAATCCCATTCTCCCCTCACTCCCCACACCCTTCAATATCCCACCCAGTCTAATCCCACTCCCTCCTCACTCCCCGCACCATTTAATATCCAATCCAGTCTAATCCCACTCTCCCCCTCACTCTCCGCAGGCTTTAGTATCCCACCCAGTCTAAGGCCACTCATCCCCTCACGCTCACCTTTAGTATCCCACCCAATCTAATCTCACTCTCCACCTTAATCCCCGCTCCTTTAATATCCCACCCAATATAATCCCACTCTCCCCTCACTCCCCGCACCCTTTAATATCCCACCCAATCTAATCCCACTCTCCCCGTCACTCCCCGCACCCTTTAATATCCCACCCAATCTAGTCACACACTCCCACTCACTCTCCGCACCCTTTAGTATCCCACCCAATCTAATCCCACTCTCCCCCTCACGCCCCGCACTCTTTATTATCCCACCAAGTCTAGACAAACTCTCCCCCTCACTCCCCGCACTCTTTAATATCCCACACAGTGTAATCCCACACTCGCCCTCACTGCCCGCAACCTTTAGTATCCCACCCAGTCTAATCCCGCTTTCCCTCTCACTACACTCACCCTTTAATATCCCACCCAGTCTAATCCCACTCCCCCCTCACTCCCCACACCCTTTAATATCCCACCCAGTCTAATCCCACTCTCCACGTGACTTCCCACACCCTTTAATATCCAACCCAGTCTAGTCCCACCCTCCCACTCACTCTCCGCATCCTTTAGTATCCCATCCAGTCTAATCCCACTCTCCCCCCTCACTCCCCGCACCCTTTAATATCCCACCCAATCTAATCCCACTCTCCACGTGACTTCCCACACCCTTTAATATCCAACCCAGTCTAGTCCCACCCTCCCACTCACTCTCCGCATCCTTTAGTATCCCATCCAGTCTAATCCCACTCTCCCCCCTCACTCGCCGCACCCTTTAATATCCCACCCAGTCTAATCCCACTCTCTTCCTCACTCTACGCTTACTTTAATATCCCACCCAGTATAATCCCACACCCCCTCGCTCCCCGCACCCTTTAATATCCCACCCAGTCAAGTCGCACCCTCCCACTCACTCTCCACACCCTTTAATATCCCACCCAGTCTAATCCCACTCTCCACCTCACTCCCTGCACCCTTTAATATCCCACCCAGTCTAGTCCCACCTCTCCACTCACTCTCCGCACCCTTTAGTATCCCACCCAGTCTAATCCCACTCTCCCCCTCACTCCCGGCTCCCTTTAATATCCCACCCAGTCTAATCCCACTATCCCCCTCACTCCCCGCACCCTTTAATATCCCACCCTGTCTAATCCAACTCTCCCCCTCACTCCCCGTAGCTTTTAATATCCCACTCACTTTAAGGCCACTCTTCCCCTCACCCTTTAATATCCCACCCAGTCTAGTCCCAACCTCCCCCTCGCAATCCGCACCCTTTAATATCGAACCCAGTTTGGTCCCACCACCCCAATGATTCTCCGCAGCCTTTAATATCCCAACCAGTCTAATCCCACTCTCCCCCTCGCTCCCCGCACCATTTAAAATCCCATGCAGTCTAATCCCACTCTCCCCCTCACTCCCCGCACCCGTTAGTATCCCATCCAGTCAAATCCCAATCGCCCCCTCAATCCCCGCACCTGTTAATATCCCACAAAGTCTAAACTCACTCTCCGCCTCACTCACCACACACTCTAATATCCCACACAGTCTAACCCCACTCTCCTCCTCAATCCCCGCACCCTTTAATATTTCACCCAGTCTAATCCCACTCTCTCCATCAATACCCTCACTATTTAATATCCCACCCAGTGTAATCCCACTCTCCCACTCACTCCCCTCACCCGTTAATATCCCACCCAGTCTAATCCCACTCTCCACCTCACTCCCCACTCTCTTTAATATCCCACCCAGTCTAATCCCACTCTCCACTTCACTTCCCACTCCCTTTAATATCCCACATAGTCTAATTCCACTCTCGCATTCAATCACTGCACCCTTTAATATCCAAACCAGTCTAGACATAGCCCCCCGCACTCACTCGCCGCACACTTTAGTATCCCACCCAGTCTAATCCCACTCTCCCCCTCACACCCCGCACCCTTTAATATCCAACCCAGTCTAATCCCACTCTCCACCTCACTCCCCGCACCCTTTAATAACCCACCCAGTCTAATTCCACTCTCACCCTCAATCCCCGCACCCGTTAATATCCCACCCAGTCTAATGCCACTCTCGCCCTCAATCACCGCACCCTTTAATATCCCACCCAGTCTATATATAGCCCCAAGCACTCACTCGCCGCACTTTAGTATCCCACCCAGTCTAATCCCACTCTTTCCCTCACTCACCACACCCTTTAATATCCCACCCAGTCTAGTCAAACTCTCCCCCTCACTCCACGCACCCTTTAATGTCCCACCCAGTCTAATCCCACTCTCCCCCTCACACCCCGCACCCTTTAATATCTAACCCAGTCTCATCCCACTTTCCCTCTCACTCACCGCACCATTTAATATCCCACCTAGTCTAGTCCCACCCTCCCACTCACTCTCCGCACGCTTTAATATCCCACCCAGTCTAGTCAAACTCTCACCCTCACTCCCCGCACCCTTTAATATCCCACCCAGCCTAATCCCACTCTCCACCTCACTCCCAACACCCTTCAATAACCCACCCAGTAAATCCCACTCTCCCCCTCACTCCACGCACCCGTTATTATCCCACCCAGTCTCATCCCACTTTCCCCATCACTCACCGCACCCTATAATATCCCACCCAATCCAATCCCACTCTCCCTCTCACTCCCCACACCGTTTAATATCAGAACCAGACTTAGCCCATTCTCTCCATCGCTCCCCTCACCCTTTAATAACCCACCCAGTATAATCCCACTCTCCCCCTCACTCCCCGCAACTGTTAATATCCCACCCAGTCTAATCTCCCTCTCCCCCTCACTCCCCACATTATTTAATATCCCACCCAGTCTAGACACAGCCCCGCCCACTCACTCTCTGCACCCTATAATATCCCACCCAATCTAATCCCAATCTTCCCCTAATTCACCGCACCCTTTAATATCCCACCCAGTCTCATCACACTTTCCCTCTCACTCACCGCACCCTTTGATATCCCACTAAGTCCAGTCCCACCCTCCCACTCACACTCCGCACCCTTTAATATCCCACCAAGTCTAGTCAAACTCTCCCCCTCACTCCACGCACCCTTTAAGATCCCACCCAGTCTAATCCCACTCTCCCCCACAGTCACCGCACCCTTTAATATCCCCCCCCAATCAAATCCCACTCTCCCCCTCACTCCCCACACCGTTTAATATCAGAACCAGACTTAGCCCATTCTCTCCATCGCTCCCCTCACCCTTTAATAACCCACCCAGTATAATCCCACTCTCCCCCTCACTCCCCGCAACTGTTAATATCCCACCCAGTCTAATCTCCCTCTCCCCCTCACTCCCCACATTCTTTAATATCCCACCCAGTCTCATCCCACTTTCCCTCTCACTCCCCACATTCTTTAATATCTCACCCAGTCTAGACACAGCCCCGCCCACTCACTCTCTGCACCCTATAATATCCCACCCAATCTAATCCCGATCTTCCCCTAATTCACCGCACCCTTTAATATCCCACCCAGTCTCATCACACTTTCCCTCTCACTCACCGCACCCTTTGATATCCCACTAAGTCCAGTCCCACCCTCCCACTCACACTCCCCACCCTTTAATATCCCACCAAGTCTAGTCAAACTCTCCCCCTCACTCCACGCACCCTTTAAGATTCCACCCAGTCTAATCCCACTCTCCCCCACAGTCACCGCACCCTTTAATATCCCCCCCCAATCAAATCCCACTCTCCCCCTCACTCCCCACACCATTTAAAGTCCGAACCAGTCTTAGCCCATTCTCTCCATCACTCACTTCACCGTTTAATAGCCCACCCAGTCTAATCCCACTCTCCACCTCATTCCCCGCACCCTTTAATATCCCATCCAGTCTAATCCCACTCTCACCAATACTCGCCACACCCGTTAATATTCCACCCAGTGTAATCCCACTCTCCCCTTCTCTTCCCACATCCATTAATATCCCACCCAGTCTAATCCCACCCTCCCACTCACACTCCGCTCCCTTTAATATCCCACCCAGTCTCATCCCACTTTCCCCCTCACTCACCGCACCCTTTAATATCCCACCCAATCAAATCCCACTCTCCCTCTCACTCCCCACACCGTTTAATACCCAAACCAGTTTTAGCCCACTCTTTCCATCACTCCCCTCACTCTTTAATATCCCACCCAGTCTAATCCCACACTCCCCCTCACTCCCCGAACCCTTTAATATCCCACCCAGTCTAATCCTACTCTCGCCCTCAATCACCGCACCCTTTAATATCCCACCCAGTCTAATCCCTCTTTCCCTCTCACTCACCGCACCCTTTAATATCCCACCCAGTCAAGTCAAATCCTCCCACTCACTCTCCGCACCCTTTAATATCGCACCCAGTCTAATCCCCCACTCCCGTTCACTCCCCACACCCTTTAATATCCCACCCAGTCTAATCCCACTCTCCCTCTCACTCTCCGTAGCCTTCAATTTCCCACCCAGTCTAATCCCACTCTCCATCTCATTCCCTGTACAGTTAATTATGCCAACGAGTCAAATCAGCCTCTCCCTCTCACTCCCCGCTACCTTTAATATCCCACCCAGTCCAATGCCACTCTCCCCACTCACTCCCCACATCCTTTAATATCACAATCAGTCTAATCCCACTCTCTCCCTCATTCCCCGCACAGTTTAATATCCCACCCAGTCTAATCACCCACCCCCCTTCACTCCCCACACCCTTTAATATCCCACCCCGTCTAATCCCACTCTCCCCCTCACTCTCCGTACCCTTCAATTTCCCACCCAGTCTAATCCCACTCTCCATCTCATTCCCTGTACAGTTAAATATGCCAACGAGTCAAATCAGCCTCTCCCCCTCACTTCCCGCTACCTTTAATATCCCACCCAGTCCAATCCCACTCTCCCCCACACTCCCCGCACCCTTTAATAGTCAACCCAGTCTAATCCCACTCTCACCCTCATTTCCACACACTTTAATATCCCACCCAGTCTAATACCACTCTCCTTCTCACTCCACGCTCAATTTAATCTCCCACACAGTCTAATCCCACTCTCCCCCTCACTCCCCTCAGGCTTTAAAATCCCAACCAATTTAATCCCACTCTCCCCCTCATTCCCCACATCCTATAATATGACACCCAGTCTAAACCCACTCTTCCCCTCAATCCCCGTACCCTTTAATCTCCCACCCAGTCTAATCCCACTCTCCCCCTCACTCCCCTCAGGCTTTAAAATCCCAACCAATCTAATCCCACTCTCCCCCCTCACTCCCCACATCCTTTAATATCCCACCCAGTCTAATCCCACTCTCTCCCTCATTCCCCACACAGTTTAATATCCCACCCAGTCTAATCCCCCACCCTCCTTCACTCCCCACACCCTTTAATAGCCAACCCAGTCTAATCCCACTCTCACCCTCATTCCCACACACTTTAATCTCCCACCCAGTCTAATCCCACTCTCCCCCTCACTCCCCTCAGGCTTTAAAATCCCACCCAGTCTAATCCCACTCTCCCCCTCACTCCCCTCAGGCTTTAAAATCCCAACCAATCTAATCCCACTCTCCACCTCATTCCCCACATCCTATAATATGACACCCAGTCTAAACCCACTCTTCCCCTCAATCCCCGTACCCTTTAATATCCCACACAGTCTAATGCCACACTCCCCCTCACTCCCTGTTCCCTTTAATATCCCACAGTCTAATCCCACTGACCCTTCACTCCCCACATCCTTTAATATCCCACCCAGTCTAATGCCAGACTCCCCCACACTCCCCGCACCCTTTAATATTCCACCCAGTCTAATCCCACTCTCCCCCTCACTCCCCACATCATTTCATATCCCACCCAGTCTAATCCCACTCACCCTTCACTCCCCACATCCTTTATTATCACACCCAGTCTAATCCCACTCTCTCCCTCATTCCCCACAAACTTTAAAATCCCATCCAGTCTCATCTCACTCTCCCCCTCACTCCCCGCATCCTTTAACATCCCACCCAGTCTATTCCGACTCTCCCCCTCACTCCCTGCACCGTTAAATATCCCACCCAGTCTAATCACACTCTGCCCCTCAATCCCTGCACCGTTAAATATCCCACCCAGTCTAATCCCCCTTTCCCCTTCACTCCCCGCTCCCTTTAATATCCCACCCAGTCTAATCCCACTCTCTCCCTCAATCACCGTTCTCTTTAATGTCCCACTCAGTCTAATCCCACACATCCCTCATTCCCCGCTCACTTTAATATGCCACCCAGTCTAATCCGACTTTCCCCCTCACTCCGCACATCCTTTAATATCACACCCAGTCTAAACCCACTCTCCGCCTCACGCCTCGCTAACTTTAATATCCCACCCAGTCTAATCCCACTCTCCCAATCACTCCCCACATCCTTTAATATCCCACACAGTCTAATCCCAGTCTCCCCCTCACTCCCCACATCCTTTAATATCCCACCCAGTCTAATCCCTCTCTCCCTCTATCCCCGCACCCTTCAATATCCAACCCAGTCTAATCCCACTTTCTCCCTCACTCCCTGCTCGATTTAATATCGCACCCAGTCTAATCCCACTCACCCTTCACTCCCCACATCCTTTAATATCACACCCAGGCTAATCCCACTCTCCCCCTCATTCTCCACACCCTTTAAAATCCCACCCAGTCTCATCCCACTCTCCCACTCACTCCCTGCACCGTTAAATATCCCACCCAGTCTAATCCCACTCTCCCCCTCACTCCCTGCAACATTAAATATCCCACGCAGTCTAATCCCACTCTCCCCCTCACACCCTGCACCCTTTAATATCCCACCCAGTCTAATCCCACTCTCCCCTTCACTCCCCGCTCCCTTTAATATCCCACCCAGTCTAATCCCACTCTCCCCCTAACCCCCCACACCCTTTGATATCCAACCCAGTCTAATCCCACTCATCCATCACTCCCCGTGCCCTTTTACATCCCAGCCAAACTAATCCCACTCTTCCCCCTCACTCCCCACAGCCTTTAATATCCAACCCAGTCTAATCCCACTCTCTCCCTCACTCCACGCACCTTTTAATATGCTACCCAGTCAAATCCCACTCTCACCGTCATTCCCACACCCTTTAATATCCCACCCAGTCTTATACCACTCTCCCTCTTACTGCCCGCACCCTTTAATATCCCACCCAGTCTAAACTAAATCTCCCCCTCACTCCCCACACCCTGTAATATCCCTCCCAGTCTAATCCCACACTCATCATTTCCCTCTCTCACTGCACCATTAAATATCCCACCCAGTCTAATCCCACTCTCGTGCTCGCTCGCCGGACCCTTTAATATCCCAACCAGTCTAATCCGACGCTCCACTCTCACTCCAGGCAACCTTTAATCACCCAATCAGTCTAATCCGACTCTCCATCCTCACTCCTCGCACCCTTTAATATCCTACCCAGAGTTATCCCACTCGCCCTCTCACTCCCCGCACACTTTAATATCCCACCTAGTCTAATCCGACACTCCCCTCTCTCCCCGCACCCTTTAATATTCTACCCAGTCTAACCCTACTCTCCCCCTCACTTCCAGCTCCCTTTAATATGACACCCAGACTAATACCACTCTACCCCTCACTGCCCGCACCCTTTAAGGTCCCAGCAAGCCTAATCCCACTCACCCCTCTCTCCCCGCGCCCTTTAATATCACACCCACACTAATCCCCCTCTCCCCCAAACTCCCCACACCCTTCAATATCCCACCCAGTCTAATCCCACTCAATCCCTCACTCCCAGCTCCCTTTAATATCGCACCCAGTTGAATCCCACTCTCCCCCTCACTCCCTGCACCGTTAAATATCCCACCCAGTCTAATCCCCCACTCCCCTTCAGTCCCCACACCCTTTAATATCCCACCCAATCTAATCCCACTCTCCACCTCACTCCCGGCAACCTTTAATATACCAACGAGTCTAAATCCACTCCCCGCCTCATGCCCCACATCCTTTAATATCCCACCCAGTATAATCCCACTCATCCCTCACTCCCCGCACCCTTTAACCTCCCATTCAGTCTAATCCCACTCTCCTCCTCACTCCCTGCACCGTTAAATACCCAACCCAGTCTAATCCCACTCTCCCCCTCACTACCTGCACCGTTAAATACCCAACCCAGTCTAATCCCACTCTCCCCCTCACTACCTGCTCCCTTTACTATTCCACCCAGTCTAATCCCACTCTCCCCCTCACTCCCCGCACCCTTTAATATCCCATCCAGTCTAATCCCACTCTCCCCCTCACTCCCCACACCCTTTAATATGACACCCAGACTAATACCACTCTACCCCTCACTGCCCGCACCCTTTAATGTCCCAGCAAGCCTAATCCCACTCACCCCTCACTCCCCGCGCCCTTTAATATCCCAGCCAAACTAATCCCACTCTTCCCCCTCACTCCCCACATCCTTTCATATCACACCCACACTAATCCCCCTCTCCCCCAAACTCCCCACACCCTTCAATATCCCAACCAGTCTAATCCCACTTTCCCCCTCACTCCGCACATCCTTTAATATCCCACCCAGTCTAATCCCACTCTCCCCCTCACTCCCTGCACCGTTAAATATCCAACCCAGTCTAATTCCACTCTCTCCCTCTCTCCCTGCTCGCTTTAATATCCCACCCAGTCTAATCCCACTCTCTCCCTCACTTCCCGCAGCATTTAATATCCCACCCAGTCTAATCCCACTCTCCCCGTTCACTCCCCACATCCTTTAATATGATACCCAGTCTAATCCCACTCTCTATCTCATTCCCCACAACCTTTAAAATCCCACCCAGTCTAATCCTACTCTCCCCCTCAAAACCTGCACCCTTTAATATCCTACCCAGTCTAATCCCACTCTCCCTCTCACTCCCTGCACCGTTAAATATCCCTCCCAGTCTAATCCCCCACAACCCTAACTCCCCGCACCCTTCAGTAACCCACCCAGTCTAATCCCACCCTCCCCCTCTCTCCCCACATCCTATAATATGCCACCCAGTCGAAACCCAATCTCCCCCTCACTCCCCACACTCTTCAATATCCTACCCAATCTAACCCACTCTCCCCCTCACTCCCCACACCCTTTAACATCCTACCCAGTCTAATCCCACTCTTCCCCTCAATTCCCACACCCATTAATATCCTACCAAATCTAATCCCACTCGACCCCTCAATCCCCGCTTCCTTTAATATCCCAACAAGTCTAAACCTACTCTCCCTCTAAGTCCCCGCACCCTTTAATATCCTATCCAGTCTAATCCCACTCACCCTCTCACTCTCTGCACTGTTAAATATCCCACCCAGTCTAATCCCACACTCCCCCTCTCTCCCTGCTACCTTTAATATCCCACCCAGTCTAATCCCATTCTCCACCTCACTCCCTGCACCCTTCAATATCCCTTTCAGTCTAATCCCACTCTCCAGCTCACTCCCTGCACCCTTTTAATATCCCACCCAGTCTAATCTCATTCTGCCCCTCATTCCCCACATCCTATAAAATGCCACCCAGTCTAAACCCCATCTCCCCCTCACTCCCCATACTCTTTAATATCCTACCCAGTCTAACCCACTCTCTCCCTCACTCCCCGCACCCTTTAATATCCCACCCAGTCTAGTCCCACTCGCCCCCTCAATCTCCAATACCTTTAATATCCCAACAAGTCTAATCCTACTCTCCCCCTAACTCCCCACAGCCTTCAATATCCCACCCAGTCTAATCCCACTCTCCCCTCCCTCCCCGCACCCTTTAATGTCCGACTCAGTCTAATCCCACTCATCCCTCATTCCCCACACCATTTAATATGACACCAAGTCTAATCCCACTTTCCCCCTCACTCCCCACATCCTATAATATCCCACCCAGTCTAATCCCACTCACCCCTCACTCCCCGCACCCTTTAACCTCCCATCCAGTCTAATCCCACTCTCTTTATAACTCGCTGCACCTTTAAATATCCCACCCAGTCTGATCCCACTCTCTCCCTCACTCCCGGCTCCCTTTAATATCGCACCCAGTCTAATACCACTCTCCCTCTCACTCCCCGGAAACTTTAGTGAACCACCCAGTCTAATCCCACTCTCCCCCTCACTGCCCGCACCATTTAATATCCCACCCAGTCTAATCCCACTCTCCCCCTCACTCCCCGCACCCTTTAATATCCCACCCAATCTAATCCCACACTCCCCCTCACACCCGCACCATTTTAACATCCCACCCAGTCTAATCTCACTCTGCCCCTCATTCCCCACATCCTATAATATGCCACCCAGTCTAAACCCAATCTCCCCCTCACTCCCCACACTCTTTAATATCCTACCTAGTCAAAGCCACTCATCCCCTCAATCCCCACACCCTTTAATATCCTACCCAGTCTAATCCCACTCTCCCCCTCAATTCCCACACCCATTAATATCCTACCAAGTCTAATCCCACTCGTCCCCTCAATCCCCACTTGCTTTAATATCCCAACAAGTCTAATCCTACTCTCCCCCTAAATCCCCGCACCCTTCAATATCCCACCCAGTCTAATCCCACTCTCCCCCTCCCTCCCCGCACCCTTTAATGTCCCACTCAGTCTAATCCCATTCATCCCTCATTCCCCACTCCATTTAATATGCCACCCAGTCTAATCCCACTTTCCCCCTCACTCCGCACATCCTTTAATATCCCACCCAGTCTAATCCCACTATCCCCCTCACTCCCCGCACCCTTTAACCTCCCATCCAGTCTAATCCCACTCTCCTCCTCACTCGCTGCACCGTTAAATATCCAACCCAGTCTAATCCCACTCTCTCCCTCTCTCCCCGCTCCGTTTAAAATCCCACCCAGTCGAATCCCACTCTCCCCCTCACTCCCTACACCGTTAAATATCCCACCCAGTCTAATCACCCTCGCCCCTTCACTACCTGCTAACTTTAATATCCCCCCAAGTCCAATCCCAGTCTCCCCAAACTCCCCACACCCTTTAATATCCAACCCAGCCTAGTCCCACGTTACCTTCCTCTCCCCGAAGTCTTTACAATGCCACCCAGTCTAATCCCACTCTCACCCTCATTCCCACAACCTTTAATATCGCACCCAGTCTAATCATACTTTCACCAACACTCCACGCGCCCATTAATATCCCACCCAGTCTAATATCACTCTCCCTCTCAGTCCCCGGAATCTTTAGTATACCACCCAGTCTAATCCCACTCTCCCTCTCATTCACCACATCCTTTAAATCCCACCCAGTCTAATCCCATTCTCCCCCGAACTCCCCGCACGCTTTAATATCCCATCCAGTCTAATCGCACTCTCCCCCTCACTCCCCGCACTCTTTAATATCCCATCGAGTCTAATCCCACTATCCATCTCAATCCCCGCACCCTTCAATATTCCACCCAGTCTAATACCACTCTCCCCGTCACTCAACGCACCCTTTAATAGCGCACCCATCTAATCCCACTCTCCCCCTCAATCCCTGCTTCCATTAATATCCCAACAAATCTAATCCTACTCTCCCCCTAACTCCCCGCACCCTTCAATATCCCTCCCAGTCTAATCCCACTCTCACCCTCACTCCCCGCACCCTTTAATGTCCCACTCAGTCTAATCCCACTCATCCCTCATTCCCCACACCATTTAATATGACAGCATGTCTAAACCCACTTTCCCCCTCACTCACCACATCTTATAATATCCCATCCAGTCTAATCCCACTCACCCCTCACTCTCCGCACCCTTTAACCTCCCATCCAGTCTAATCCCACTCTCCTCCTCACTCGCCGCACCGTTAAATATCCAACCCAGTCTAATCCCTCTCTCTCCCTCTCTCCTTGCACCGTTTAATATCCCACCCAGTCTAATCCCACTCTCTCCCTCACTCCCGGCTCCCTTTAATGTCGCGCCCAGTCGAATCCCACTCTCCCCCTCACTCCCTGCACCGTTAAATATCCCACCCAGTCTAATCATCCTCGCCTATTCACTCTCCGCTAACTTTAATATCCCAACCAGTCTAATCCCACTATCCACTAACTCCCCACAGCCTTTAATATACAACCCAGCCTAATCCCACGTTACCTCCCTCTCACCGAAGCCTTTACTATGCCACGCAGTCTAATTCCGCTCTCACCCTCATTCCCACACCCTTTAAAATCCCACCCAGTCTAATCCCACTCTCACCCTCATTCCCACACCCTTTAATATCGCACCCAGTCTAATCCCACTCTCATCAACACTCCACGCGCCCTTTAATATCCCACCCAGTCTAATACCACTCTCCCTCTCACAACCCGGAACCTTTAATATCCCACCCAGTCTAATCCCACTCTCCCCCTCACTCCCCGCACCATTTAATATCCCACCCAGTCTAATCCCACACTCCCCCTCACTCCCCGCACCATTTAATATCCCACCCATGCTAATCCCACACTCCCACTCACTACCCGCTCACTTGAATATCACACCCAGTCTAATACCACTCACCCCTCACTCCCCGCCCTCTTTAATATCCCAGCCAAACTAATCCCACTCTTCCCCCTCACTCCCCACATCCTTTAATATCCCAGCCAGTCTAATCCCACTCTCCCCACTCACTCCCCACATCCTTTAATATTATACCCAGTCTAATCCCACTCTCTATCTCATTCCCCACACCCTTTAAAATCCCACCCAGTCTAATCCCACTCTCCCTCTCACTCCCCAGAAACTTTAGTATACCACCCAGTCTAATCCCACTCTCCCTCTCATTCCCCATATCCTTTAATTCCCACCCAGTCTAATCCCACTCTCCCCCTCACTCCCCGCACCGTTTAATGTGACACCCAGTCTAATCCCACTCTCCATCCCGCTCCCCGCACCCTTTAATATCCCACCCAGTCTAAGCCCACTCTCCCCCTCACTCCCCGCACGCTTTAATATCCCACCCAGTCTAATCCCACTATCAGCTTCACTACCCACACCCTTTAATATCCCACCCAATGTAATCCCCCCTCCCCCTCACTCCCCGCACCCTTTAATATCCCACCCAGTCAAATTCCACTCTCCCACTCACTCTCTGCACCCTTTAATATCCCACGCAGTCTAATCCCCCTCTCACCCTCACTCCCTGCACCCTTTAATATCCCACCCAGTCTAATCCCCAGCTCCCACTCACTACCCGCTCCGTCTAATAACTCACCGGGTCTAAACCCACTCTCCACTTCACTCCCCGTACCCTTTAATATCTCAAACAGTCTAATCCCACTCAACTCACTTCCCGCACCCTTTAATATCCCCCCCACTCTAATTACCACTCTCCCACCCACTCTCCGCACCCTTTAATATCCCACCCAGTCTAATCCCACTCTCCCCCTCACTCCCCGCACCCTTCAATATCCCACCCAGTCTAATCCCACTCTCCCGCTTCATTCCCCACATCCTTTAATATCCCACCAATCTAATCCCACTCTCCCCCTCATTCCCCACACCTTTTAAAATCCCACACAGTCTAATCCCATTATCCCCTCACTCCACACACCATTTAATATCCCACCCAGTCTAATCCCACCCTCCACCTCACTCCCTGCACCATTCAATATCCCACCCAGTCAAATCCCACTCTCCCCCACACTCCCCGCACCTATTAATAACCCACCCAGTCTAATCCCCAGCTCCCACTCTCTACCCGCTCCCTTTAATATCCCACCCAGGCTAAACCCACTCTCCCCTTCACTCCCCACACCCTTTAATATCCCAAACAGTCTAATTCCCACTCTCCCCCTCACTCTCCGCACCCTTTAATATCACATCCAGTCTTATCCCACCATCCCTCTCACTCCCCACACTCTTTAATATCCCACCCAGTCTAATCCCACGCTCCCCCTCTCTCTACACACACTTTAATGCCAACACATTCTAATCCCACTCTTCCCCTCACTACCCGCACCCTTTAATGTCTCACCCAGTCTAAACCCACTCTCCCACTCACTCCCCACAAACTTTAATATCCCACCCAGTCTAATCCTTCTCTCCCCGCACCATTTAATATCCCAATCAGTCTAACCCCACTCTCCTCCTCACTCCCCGCTCTATTTAATATTGCACCCAGTCTAATCCCACTCTCCCCCTCACCCCTCTCTGCCTTTAATATCCCACCCAGACTAACGCCACTCTCCCACTCACCCCACTCTTCCTTTAATATCCCACATAGTCTAATCCCAGTCTCCCCCTCACCTGCCTATGCCTTAAATATCCCATCCAGTCTAATCCCACTTTCCCCCTCACTCCACTCTCCCTTTAAAATCGCACGCAGTCTAATCACACTCTCCCCCTCACTCCCTGCATCGTTAAATATCCCACCCAGTCTAATACCATTCTCCCCCTCACTCCCCGCACCCATTAATAACCCACCCAGTCGAATCCCACTATTCCCCTCACTCCCTTCACCCTTTAATAACCCACCCAGTCTAATCCCCCTTTCCCCCTCACTCCCCGCACCCTTTAATATCCCACCCAGTCTAATCCCCAGCTCCCACTCACTACCCGCTCCGTTTAATAACTCACCGGGTCTAAACCCACTCTCCACTTCACTCCCTGTACCCTTTAATATCCCACCCAGTCTAATCCCACTCTCCCCCTTCATTCTCCACATCCTTTAATATCCCACCCAGTCTAATCCCACTCTCCCCCTCACTCCCCGCACCTTTTAATATCCCACCCAGTCTAATCCCACTCTCCCCTCACTTCCCGCACCCTTTAATATCCCACCCAGTCTAATCCCACTCTCCCCTCACTTCCCGCACCCTTTAATATCCCACCCAGTCTAATCCCACTCTCCCCCTTCATTCTCCACATCCTTTAATATCCCACCCAGTCTAATCCCACTCTCCCCCTTCATTCTCCACATCCTTTAATATCCCACCCAGTCTAATCCCACTCTCCCCCTCACTCCCCGCACCCTTTAATATCCCACCCAGTCTAATCCCACTCTCCCCCTTCATTCTCCACATCCTTTAATATCCCACCCAGTCTAATCCCACTCTCCCCCTCACTCCCCGCACCCTTTAATATCCCACCCAGTCTAATCCCACTCTCCCCTCACTTCCCGCACCCTTTAATATCCCACCCAGTCTAATCCCACTCTCCCCTCACTTCCCGCACCCTTTAATATCCCACCCAGTCTAATCCCACTCTCCCCCCTCACTCCCCGCTTCCTTCAATATCCCACCCAGTCTAATCCCACTCTCTCCCTCACTCCCGGCTCCCTTTAATATCGCAGCCAGTCTAATCCCACTCTCCCCCTCACTCCCTACACAGTTAAATATCCCACCCAGTCTGATCACCCTCTCCCCCTCATTCCCCACTAATTTTAATATACCACCCAGTCTAATCCCACACACCCCCTAACACCCCGCACCCTTTAATATACCACCCAGTCTAATCCCACTCTCCCCCCTCAATCTACGCACCCGTAAATATGCAACCCAGTCTAATCCCACTCTCACCCTCATTCCCACACCCTTTAATATCCCACCCAGTCTAATCCCACTCTCACCCTCATTCCCACACCCTTTAATATCCTACCCAGTCTAATCCCACTCTCACCCTCATTCCCACACCCTTTAATATCCTACCCAGTCTAATCCCACTCTCACCCTCATTCCCACACCCTTTAATATCCCACCCAGTCTAATCCCACTCTCACCCTCATTCCCACACCCTTTAATATTCCACCCAGTCTAATCCCACACTCCCTGTCTCCCCGCACACTTAAATATCCCTCCCAGTCTAATCTCATTCTCCTCCTCACTCCCCGCACCCTTTAATATCCCACCCAGTCTAATCCCACTCTCCCCCTCATTCTCCACACACTTTAAATCCCACACAGTCTAGTCCCACCACCCCCACTCTCTCTCCGCACCCATTAATATCCCGCCCAGTCTAGTCTAATCCCACTCTCCCCCCTCACTCCCCAAATCCTTTAATAACCACCCAGTCTAATACCACTCTCCCCCTCACTACCCTCTCCTTTTAATATCCCATTTTGTCTAATCCCACTCTCCCCCTCACTCCGCACACGCTTTAATGTCCCACCCAGTCTAATCCCACTCACACCGTTCTCCCCGCTCCCTTAAATATCCCCCCCGTCTAATCCCAATCTCCCCCCTCACTCCCCGCTTCCTTCAATATCCCACCCAGTCTAATCCCACTCTCTCCCTCACTCCCAGCTCCCTTTAATATCGCAGCCAGTCTAATCCCACTCTCCCCCTCACTCCCTGCACAGTTAAATATCCCACCCAGTCGAATCACCCTCTCCCCCTCATTCCCCACTAATTTTAATATACCACCCAGTCTAATCCCACTCTCCCCCCTCAATCTACGCACCCGTAAATATGCAACCCAGTCTAATCCCACTCTCACCCTCATTCCCACACCCTTTAATATCCCACCCAGTCTAATCCCACTCTCACCCTCATTCCCACACCCTTTAATATTCCACCCAGTCTAATCCCACACTCCCTGTCTCCCCGCACACTTAAATATCCCTCCCAGTCTAATCTCACTCTCACCCTCATTCCCACACCCTTTAATATTCCACCCAGTCTAATCCCACACTCCCTGTCTCCCCGCACCCTTTAATATCCCACCCAGTCTAATCTCACTCTCACCCTCATTCCCACACCCTTTAATATCCCACCCAGTCTAATCCCACTCTCACCCTCATTCCCACACCCTTTAATATCCCACCCAGTCTAATCCCACACTCCCTGTCTCCCCGCACCCTTTAATATCCCACCCAGTCTAATCCCACTCTCACCCTCATTCCCACACCCTTTAATATCCCACCCAGTCTAATCCCACACTCCCTGTCTCCCCGCACACTTAAATATCCCTCCCAGTCTAATCTCACTCTCCTCCTCACTCCCCGCACCCTTTAATATCCCACCCAGTCGAATCTCACTCGCCTCCTCACTCCCCGCACCCTTTAATATCCCACCCAGTCGAATCCCACTCGCCTCCTCACTCTCCGCACCCTTTTAATATCGCACCCAGTTTAATCCCACTCTCCCCCCGCACCCTTTAATATCCCACCCAGTCTAATCTCATTCCCCCCATCACTCCCCACAACCTTTAATATACCATCCCGTCTAATCCCACTCTCCCCCAAACTCTCCGCACCCTTTTAATATCCCACCCAGTTTTATACCACACTCCCCCTCACTCACCGCACCCTTTAATATCCCACCCAGTCTTATCCCACTCTCCCTCTCACTCCCCACACCCTTTAATATCCCACCCAGTCTAATCCCTTTCTACCCCTCATTACCTGCAGCCTTTAATATCCCACCCAGTCTAAGACCACTCTCTGCCTCACTCCCCACATCCTATAATATGCCACCCAGTCTAATCCCACTTTCATCCAAACTCCTCGCTCCCTTTAATATCCCACCCAGTCTAATCCCACTATCTCCCTCACTCCCCGCGCACTTTAATATCGCCAACAGTCTAATCTCACTCACCCCCTCAATCCCCGTGCCCTTCAATATCCCACCCAGTCTAATCCCAAACTCCCCCTCACTCCCCGCACACTTTAACCTCCCATCCAGTCTAATCCCACTCTCCTCCTCACTCCCCGCAACATTTAATAACCCACACAGTCTAATCCCAATCACCCTTCACTCCCCACATCCTTTATTATCACACCCCGTCTAATCCCACTCTCCCCCTCATTCCCCACACCCTTTAAAATCCCACCCAGTCTCATCCCACTCTCCCCCTCACTCCCTGCACCGTTAAATATCCCACCCAGTCTAATCCCACTCACCCCCTAACTCTCCGCACCCTTCAATATCCCACCCAGTCTAATCCCACTCTCTCCCTCAATCCCCGCTCTCTTTAATATCGCACCCTGTCTAATCACCCACTCCCCCTCACTACCCGCTACCTTTAATATCCGACCCAAATACCACTCTACCCCTCACTCCCTGCACACTTTAATGTCCCAGTCAGTCTAATCACACTCATCCCTCAGTCCACACTCACTTTAATATCGCACCCAGTCTAATACCACTCTCCCCCTCACTCCCCCGCACCCTTTAATGTCCCACTCAGTCTAATCCCACACATCCCTCATTCCCCGCTAACTTTAATATGCCACCCAGTCTAATCCAACTTACCCCCCTCACTCCACACATCCTTTAATATCACACCCAGTCTAAACCCAATCTCTGCCTCTTTCCCCACACCATTTCAAATCCTACCCAGTCTAATCCCACTCTCCCCCTCACGCCCCGCTAACTTTAATATCCCACCCAGTCTAATCCCACTCTCCCAATCACTCCCCACACCCTTCAATATCACACCCAGTTCAATCCCAAACTCCCCCTCACTCCCCGCACACTTTAACCTCCCATCCAGTCTAATCCCACTCTCCTCCTCACCCACTGCACCGTTAAATATCCCACCCAGTCTAATCAGCCTCTCCCCCTCACGCCCCGCTAACTTTAATATCCCACCCAGTCTAATCCCACTGTCCCGCTCACTCCCCGCACCCTTTAGTATCGCACCCAGTCTAATCCCACTCTCCCCATCACTCCCTGCACCGTTAAATATCCCACCCAGTTTACTCACCCTCTTCCCCTCACTCCCCGCTCCCTTTAATATCTCATTCAGCCTAATCCCACTCTCCCCCTCACTCCCCGCTCCCTGTAATATCTCACTCAGTCTAATCCCACTCTCCCCCTCACTCCCCGCAACATTTAATATCCCACCCAGTCTAACTCCCCACTCCCCTTCACTCCCCACACCCTTTAATATCCCACCCAGTCTAATCCCACTCTCCCCCTCACTCTCCATACCCTTCAATATCCCAGCCAGTCTAATCCCACTCTCCCCCTCACACTCCGTACCCTTCAATATCCCACCCAGTCCAATCCCACTCTCCCCCACACTCCCCGCACCCTTTAATAGTCAACCCAGTCTAATCCCACTCTCCCCCTCACACTCCGTACCCTTCAATATCCCACCCAGTCCAATCCCACTCTCCCCCACACTCCCCGCACCCTTTAATAGTCAACCCAGTCTAATCCCACTCTCACCCTCATTTCCACACACTTTAATATCCCACCCAGTCTAATACCACTCTCCTTCTCACTCCACGCTCAATTTAATCTCCCACACAGTCTAATCCCACTCTCCCCCTCACTCCCCTCAGGCTTTAAAATCCCAACCAATTTAATCCCACTCTCCCCCTCAGTCCCCACATCCTATAATATGACACCCAGTCTAAACCCACTCTTCCCCTCAATCCCCGTACCCTTTAATATCCCACCCAGTCTAATCCCACTCTCCCCCTCACTCGCCGCATCCCACAATATCCCACCCAGTCTAATCCCTCTCTCCCCGCACTCTTTAATATCCCATCCAGTAAAATCCCAATCAACTCACTCCCCGCACCCTTTAATATCCCACCCAGTCTAATCCCACTCTCCCCGCTCACTCCCGACATCCTTTAATATCCCACCCAGTCTAATCCCGCTCTCCCCCCTCACTCCGCACATCCTTTAATATCCTACCCAGTCTAATTCCACTCTCCCCCTCACTCCCCGCACCCTTTAACCTCCCATCCAGTCTAATCCCACTCTCCCCCTCACTCCCCGCACCCATTAATGTCCCACTCAGTCTAATCCCACTCATCGCTCATTCCCCACTCCATTTAATATGCCACCCAGTCTAATCCCACTTTCCCCCTCACTCCGCACATCCTTTAATATCCTACCCAGTCTAATCCCACTCTCCCCCTCACTCCCCGCACCCTTTAATATCACACCCAGTCTAATCCCACTCTCCGCCTCTTTCCCCACACCATTTAAAATCCTACCCAGTCTAACCCCAATCTCCCCGTCTTTGCCTGCACCCTTTAATATCCCACCCAGTCCAATCCCAAACTCCCCCTCACTCCCCGCTCCCTTTAATATCCCATCCAGTCTAATCCCACTCTCCACCTCACTACCCGCACCCTTTAATATCACATCCAGTCTCATCCCACTCTCCACCTCACTCCCCGCACCCTTTAATATCCCACCCAGTCTAATCCCACTCTCCACCTCACTACCCGCACCCTTTAATATCACATCCAGTCTCATCCCACTCTCCCTCTCACTCCCTGCACCGTTAATTATCCCACCCAGTCTAATCCCACTCTCCCCCTCACTACCCGCACCCTTTAATATCACATCCAGTCTCACCCCACTCTCCCTCTCACTCCCTGCACCGTTAAATATCCCTCCCAGTCTAATACCCCCAAACCCCTAACTCCCCGCACCCTTCAGTATTCCACCCAGTCTAATCCCACCCTCCCGCTCACTCCCTGCTTCCTTTAATATCCCACCCAGTCTAATCCCACCCTCCCCCTCACTCCCCACGCCCTTTAATATCCTACCCAGTCTAATCCCACTCTCCCCCTCAATTCCCAAACCCATTAATATTCTATCAAGTCTAATCCCACTCGTCCCCTCAATCCCCGCTTCCTTTAATATCCCAACAAGTCTAATCCTACTCTCCCCCTAACTCCCCACAGCCTTCAAGATCCCACCCAGTCTAATCCCACTCTCCTCCTCATTCGCTGCACCGTTAAATATCCAACCCAGTCTAATTCCACTCTCCCTGCTCACTCCCCACAACCTGTAATATGATACCCAGTCTAATCCCACTCTCTATCTCATTGCCCTCACCCTTTAAAACCCCACCCAGTCTAATCCCACTCTCACCAACACTCCACGCGCCCATTAATATCCCACCCAGTCTAATCCCACTCTCCCTGATCACTCCCCACAACCTTTAATATGATACCCAGTCTAATCCCACTCTCTATCTCATTGCCCTCACCCTTTAAAATCCCACCCAGTCTAATCCCACTCTCCCCCTCACCACCCGCACCCTATAATGTCCAATCCAGTCTAATCCCACTCTCCGTCTCACTCTTTGCACCGTTAAATATCCCTCCCAGTCTAATCCCCCTACCCCCTAACTCCGCGCACCCTTCAGTATTCCACCCAGTCTAATCCCACCCTCCCGCTCACTCCCTGCTTCCTTTAATATCCCACCCAGTCTAATCCCACTCTCCTCCTCACTCCCTGCACCCTTCAATATCCCACCCAGACTAATCCCATTCTCCCCCTCACACCCGCACCATTTTAATAACCCACCCAGTTTAATCTCACTCTGCCCCTCATTCCCCACATCCAATAATATGCCACCCAGTCTAAACCCAATCTCCCCCTCACTCCCCACACTCTTTAATATCCTACCGAGTCTAACCCACTCACCCCATCACTTCCCACACGCTTTAATATCCTACCCAGTCTAATCCCACTCTCCCCCTCAATTCCCACACCCATTAATATCCTACCAAGTCTAATCCCACACACCCCCTCAATCCCTGCTTCCTTTAATATCCCAACAAGACTAATCCTACTCTCCCCCTAACTCCCCGCACCCTTCAATATCCCACCCAGTCTAATCCCAATCTCCCCCTCCCTCCCCGCACCCTTTAATATGCCACCCAGTCTAATCCCACTTTCCCCCTCACTCCGCACTTCCTTTAATATCCCTCCCAGTCTAATCCCCCTCCCCCCTAACTCTCCGCACCCTTCAGTATCCCACCCAGTCTAATCCCACTCTCCCCCTCGCTACCAACACTCATTAATATCCTACCCAGTCTAACTCACACTACCCCTCAATTCCCACACCCATTAATATCCTACCAAGTCTAATCCCACTCGCCCCCTCAATCCGCGCTTCCTTTAATATCCCAACATGTCTAATCCTACTCTCCCCCAAATCCCCGCACGCTTCAATGTCCCACCCAGTCTAATCACACTCTCACCCTCACTCCCTGCACCGTTAAATATTGCACCCAGTCTAATCACCCTCGCCCCTTCACTCCCCGCTAACATTAATATCCCACCAAGTCTAATCCCCGTCTCCCCTAACTCCCCACACCCTTTAATATCCAACCCAGCCTAGTCCCACGTTACCTCGCACTCCCCAAAGCTTTTACACTGCCACCCAGTCTAATCCCACTCTCACCCTCATTCCCACACCCTTTAAAATCCCACCCAGTCTAATCCCACTCTCACCAACACTCCAAGCGCCCATTAATATCCCACCCAATCTAATCCCACTCTCCTCGCTCACATCCCACATCCTTTAATATGATACGCAGTCTAATCCCCCTCTCTATCTCATTCCCCTCACCCTTTAAAATCCCACCCAGTCTAATCCCACTGTCCCCCTCACTACCCGCACCCTTTAATATCCTATCCAGTCTAATCCCACCCTCCCCATCTCTCCCTGTAATATCCCACCCAGTCTAATCCCATTCTACCCCTCACTACCTGCACCCTTCAATATCCCACCAAGTCTAATCCCACACTGCCCCTCACTCACCACACCCTTTAATATCCCACCCAGTCTAATCCCACTCTTCCCCTCACTCACCACACCCTTTAATATCCCACCCAGTCTAATCCCACTCTCCAGCTCACTCCCCGCACCCTTTTAATATCCCACCCAGTCTAATCTCACTCTGCACCTCATACCCCACATCCTATAAAATGCCACCCAGTCTAAACCCCATCTCCCCCTCACTCCCCACACTCTTTAATATGCTACCCAGTCTAACCCACTCTCCCACTCACTCCCCACACCCTTTAATATCCTACCCAGCCTAATCCCACTCTCCCCCTCAATTCCCACACCCATTAATATCCTACCAAGTCTAATCCCACTCGTCCCCTCAATCCCCGCTTCCTTTAATATCCCAACAAGTCTAATCCTACTCTCCCCCTAACTCCCCACAGCCTTCAATATCCCACCCAGTCTAATCCCACTCTCCCCCTCACTCCCCGCACCCTTTAACCACCCATCCAATCTAATCCCACTCTCCTCCTCACTTGCTGCACCGTTAAATATCCAACCCAGTCTAATTCCACTCTCTCCCTCTATCCCTGCTCGCTTTAATATCCAACCCAGTCTAATCCTACTCTCTCCCTCACTACCGGCTCCCTTTAATATCGCACCCAGTTGAATCCAACTCTCCCCCTCACTCCCTGCACCGTTAAATATCGCACCCAGTCTAATCACCCTCGCCCCTTCACTCCCCGCTAACATTAATATCCCACCCAGTCTAATCCCCGTCTCCCCTAACTCCCCACACCCTTTAATATCCAACCCAGCCTAGTCCCACGTTACCTCGCACTCCCCAAAGATTTTACACTGCCACCCAGTCTAATCCCACTCTCACCCTCATTCCCACACCCTTTAAAACCCCACCCAGTCTAATCCCACTCTTACCAACACTCCACGCGCCCATTAATATCCCACCCAGTCTAATACCACTCTCCCCCTCAATCCCCGCAGCATTTAATATCCCACCCAGTCTAATCCCACTCTCCCTGCTCACTCCCCACAACCTTTAATATGATACCCAGTCTAATCCCACTCTCTATCTCATTGCCCTCACCCTTTAAAATCCCACCCAGTCTAATCCCACTCTCCCCCTCACCACCCGCACCCTATAATATCCAATCCAGTCTAATCCCACTCTCCGTCTCACTCTTTGCACCGTTAAATATCCCTCCCAGTCTAATCCCCCTCCCCCCAACTCCCCGCACCCTTCAGTATCCCACCCAGTCTAATCCCACCCTCCCCGTCTCTCCCCACATCCTATAATATGCCACTCAGTCTAATCCCACTCTCCCCCTCACTACCCACACTCTTTAATATCCTACCCAGTCTAACCCACACTACCCCTCAATTCCCACACCCATTAATATCCTACCAAGTCTAATCCCACTCGCCCCCTCAATCCCCGCTTCCTTTAATATCCCAACATGTCTAATCCTACTCTCCCCCAAATCCCCGCACGCTTCAATGTCCCACCCAGTCTAATCACACTCTCACCCTCACTCCCCGCACCCTTTAATGTCCGACTCAGTCTAGTCCCACTCATCCATCATTCCCCACTCCATTTAATATGCCACCCAGTCTAATCCCACTTTCCCCCTCACTGCTCACATCCTTTACTATCCCACCCAGTCTAATCCCACTCTGCTCCTCACTCCCCACACCCTTTAACCTCCCATCCAGTCTAATCCCACTCTCCACCTCACTCGCTGCATCGTTAAATATACAACCCATTCTAATCACCCTCTCCCCCTCACTACCCGCACCCTTTAATATCCCATCCAGTCTCATCCCACTCTCCCTCTCACTCACTGCACCGTTAAATATCCCTCCCAGTCTAATCCCACTCTCTCACTCTCTCCCCACTCCGTTTAAAATCCAACCCAGTCTAATCCCACTCTCTCCCTCACTCCCGGCTCCCTTTAATATCGCACTCAGTCTAATCCCACTCTCTCCCTAACTCCCCGCACCCTTCAGTATCCCACCCAGTCTAATCCCACCCTCCCCCTCTCTCCCTGCTACCTTTAATATCCCACCCAGTCTAATCCCATTCTACCCCTCACTCCTTGCATCCTTCAATATCCCACCCAGTCTAATCAAACTCTCCCCCTCACTCCCTGCACCGTTAAATATCCCACCCAGTCTAATCACCCTCGCCCCTTCACTCCCCGCTAACTTTAATTTCCAACCCAGTCAAATCCCACTCTCTCCATCTCTCCCCACTCCGTTTGAAATCCCACCCAGTCTAATCCCACTCTCTCCCTCACTCCCTGCTCCCTTTAATATCGCACCCAGTCAAATCCCACTCTCCCCCTCACTCCCTGCACCGTTAAATATCCCACCCAGTCTAATCACCCTCGCCACTTCACTCCCCGCTAACTTAAATATCCCACCCAGTCTAATCCCACTCTCCCCTAACTCCCCACACCCTTTAATATACAACCCAGCCTAATCCCACATTACCTCCCTCTCACCGAAGCATTTACGATGCCACCCAGTCTAATTCCACTCTCACCCTCATTCACTCACCCTTTAATATCCCACGCAGTCTAATCCCACTCTCACTCTCACTCCCCGGAACCTTTAGTATACCATCCAGTCTAATCCCACTCTCCCCGCTCACTCCCCACATCCTTTAATATGATACGCAGTCTAATCCCCCTCTCTATCTCATTCTCCTCACCCTTTAAAATCCCACCCAGTATAATCCCACTGTCCTCCTCACTACCCGCACCCTTTAATATCCCACCCAGTCAAATCCCACTCTCCCCCTCACTCCCTGCACCGTTAAATATCCCACCCAGTCTAATCACCCTCGCCCCTTCACTCCCCGCTAACTTTAATATCCCACCCAGTCTAATCCCACTCTCCCCTAACTCCCCACACCCTTCAATATACAACCCAGCCTAATCCCACATTACCTCCCTCTCACCGAAGCATTTACGATGCCACCCAGTCTAATTCCACTCTCACCCTCATTCCCTCACCCTTTAATATCCCACGCAGTATAATCCCACTGTCCTCCTCACTACCCGCACCCTTTAATATCCCATCCAGTCTAATCCCACCCTCCCCGTCTCTCCGTGTAATATCCCACCCAGTCTAATCCCATTCTACCCCTCACTGCCTGCACCCTTCAATATCCCACCAAGTCTAATCCCACTCTTCCCCTCACTCACCACACCCTTTAATATCCCACCCAGTCTAATCCCAATCTCCCCCTCACTCCCCACACCCTTTAATATCCCACCCAGTCTAATCTCACTCTGCACCTCATTCCCCACATCCTATAAAATGCCACCCAGTCTAAACCCCATCTCCCCCTCACTCCCCACACTCTTTAATATCCTACCCAGTCTAACCCACTCTCCCACTCACTCCCCACACCCTTTAATATCCTACCCAGTCTAATCCCATTCTCCCCCCTCAATTCCCACACCAATTAATATCCTACCAAGTCTAATCCCACTCACCCCCTCAATCCCCACTTCCTTTAATATCCCAACAAGTCTAATCCTATTCTCCCCCTAACTCCCCACAGCCTTCAATATCCCAAACAGACTAATCCCAATCTCCCCTCCCTCCCCGCACCCTTCAATGTCCGACCCAGTCTAATCACACACTCTTCCTCACTCGCTGCACCATTAAATATCCAACCCAGTCTAACCCACTCTCCCACTCTCTCCCCACACCCTTTAATATCCTACCCAGTCTAATCCCATTCTCCACATCAATTCCCACACCCATTAATATCCTACCAAGTCTAATCCCACTCGCCCCCTCAATCCCTACTTCCTTTAATATCCCAACAAGTCTAATCCTACTCTACCCCTAACTCCCCGCACCCTTCAATATCCCACCCAGTCTAATCCCACTCTCCCCTCCCTCCCCGCACACTTTAATGTCCGACTCAGTCTAATCCCACTCATCCCTCATTCCCCAAACCATTTAATATGACACCCTGTCTAATACCACCTTTCCCCTCACTCCCCACATCCTATAAAATACCACCCAGTCTAATCCCACTCACCCCTCACTCGCCGCACCATTAAATATCCAACCCAGTCTAATCCCACTCCCTCCCTCTCTCCACGCACCGTTTGAAATCCCACCCAGTCTAATCCCACTCTCTCCCTCACTCCCTGCTCCCTTTAATATCGCACCCAGTCAAATCCCACTCTCCCCCTCACTCCCTGCACCGTTAAATATCCCACCCAGTCTAATCACCCTCGCCCCTTCACTCCCCGCTAACTTTAATATCCCACCCAGTCTAATCCCACTCTCCCCTAACTCCCCACACCCTTCAATATACAACCCAGCCTAATCCCACATTACCTCCCTCTCACCGAAGCATTTACGATGCCACCCAGTCTAATTCCACTCTCACCCTCATTCCCTCACCCTTTAATATCCCACGCAGTCTAATCCCACTCTCACTCTCACTCCCCGGAACCTTTAGTATACCACCCAGTCTAATCCCACTCTCCCCGCTCACTCCCCACATCCTTTAATATGATACGCAGTCTAATCCCCCTCTCTATCTCATTCTCCTCACCCTTTAATATCCCACCCAGTCTAATCCCACTGTCCTCCTCACTACCCGCACCCTTTAATATCCCATCCAGTCTAATCCCACCCTCCCCGTCTCTCCGTGTAATATCCCACCCAGTCTAATCCCATTCTACCCCTCACTGCCTGCACCCTTCAATATCCCACCAAGTCTAATCCCACTCTTCCCCTCACTCACCACACCCTTTAATATCCCACCCAGTCTAATCCCAATCTCCCCCTCACTCCCCACACCCTTTAATATCCCACCCAGTCTAATCTCACTCTGCACCTCATTCCCCACATCCTATAAAATGCCACCCAGTCTAAACCCCATCTCCCCCTCACTCCCCACACTCTTTAATATCCTACCCAGTCTAACCCACTCTCCCACTCACTCCCCACACCCTTTAATATCCTACCCAGTCTAATCCCATTCTCCCCCTCAATTCCCACACCAATTAATATCCTACCAAGTCTAATCCCACTCACCCCCTCAATCCCCACTTCCTTTAATATCCCAACAAGTCTAATCCTACTCTCCCCCTAACTCCCCACAGCCTTCAATATCCCACCCAGTCTAATCCCAATCTCCCCTCGCTCCCCGCACCCTTTAATGTCCGACCCAGTCTAATCACACACTCTTCCTCACTCGCTGCACCATTAAATATCCTACCCAGTCTAACCCACTCTCCCACTCTCTCCCCACACCCTTTAATATCCTACCCAGTCTAATCCCATTCTACACATCAATTCCCACACCCATTAATATCCTACCAAGTCTAATCCCACTCGCCCCCTCAATCCCCACTTCCTTTAATATCCCAACAAGTCTAATCCTACTCTCCCCCTAACTCCCCGCACCCTTCAATATCCCACCCAGTCTAATCCCACTCTCCCCTCCCTCCCCGCACACTTTAATGTCCGACTCAGTCTAATCCCACTCATCCCTCATTCCCCAAACCATTTAATATGACACCCTGTCTAATCCCACCTTTCCCCTCACTCCCCACATCCTATAAAATACCACCCAGTCTAATCCCACTCACCCCTCACTCCACGCACCGTTTAACCTCCCATCCAGTCTAATCCCACACACCTCCTCACTCGCTGCACCATTAAATATCCAACCCAGTCTAATCCCACTCCCTCCCTCTCTCCCCGCACCGTTTAATATCCCACCCAGTCTAATCCCACTCTCTCCCTCACTCCCGGCTCAATTTAATATCGCACCCAGTCTAATACCACTCTCCCTCTCACTCCCCGGAAACTTCAGTAAACCACCCAGTCTAATCCCACTCTCCCCCTCACTCCCCGCACCATTTAATATCCCACCCAGTCTAATCCCATACTCCCCCTCACTCCCCGCAGCCTTTAATATCCCACCCAATCTAATCTCACTCTGCCCCTCATTCCCCACATCCAATAATATGCCACCCAGTCTAAACCCAATCTCCCTCTCATTCCCCAAAATCTTTAATATCCTACCCAGTCTAAGCCACTCACCACCCTCACTCCCCACACCCTTTAATATCCTACGCATTCTCATCCCACTCTCCCCCTCAATTCCCACACCCATTAATATCCTACCAAGACTAATCCCACTCGCCCCCTCAATCCCCACTTGCTTTAATATCCCAACAAATCTAATCCTACTCTCCCCTTATCTCCCCGCACCCTTCAATATCCCACCCAGTCTAATCCCACTCTCCCCCTCCCTCCCCGCACCCTTTAATGTCCCACTCAGTCTAATCGCACTCATCCCTCATTCCCCACTCCATTTAATATGCCACCCAGTCTAATCCCACTTTCCCCCTCACTCCGCACATCCTTTAATATCCTACCCAGTCTAATCCCACTCTCCCCTCCCTCCCCGCTCCCTTTAATGTCCGACTCAGTCTGATCCCACTCATCCCTCATTCCCCAAACCATTTAATATGACACCCAGTCTAATCCCACTTTACCCCTCACTCCCCACATCCTATAATATCCCACCCAGTCTAATCCCAATCACCCCTCACTCCACGCACCCTTTAACCTCCCATCCAGTCTAATCCCACTCTCCTCCTCACTCGCCGCACCATTAAATATCCAACCCTGTCTAATCCCACTCTCTCCCTCTCTCCCCGCACCGTTTAATATCCCACCCAGTCTAATCCCACTCTCTCCGTCACTCCCGGCTCAATTTAATATCGCACCCAGTCTAATACCACTCTCCCTCTCACTCCACGGAAACTTTAGTAAACCACCCAGTCTAATTCCACTCTCCCCCTCACTCCCCGCACCTTTTAATATTACACCCAATCTAATCCCACCCTCCCCCTCACACCCGCACCATTTTAATATCCCACCCAGTCTAATCTCACTCTGCCTCTTATTCCCCACATCCTATAATTTGCCACCCAGTCTAAACCCAATCTCCCCCTCACTCCCCACACTCTTTAATATACTACCCAGTCTAAGCCACTCACCCACTCACTCCCCACACCCTTTAATATACTACCCAGTCTAATCCCACTTTCCCCCTCAATTCCCAACACATTAATATCCTACCAAGACTAATCCCACTCGCCCCCTCAATCCCCACTTGCTTTAATATCCCAACAAGTCTAATCCTACTCTCCCCTTATCTCCCCGCACCCTTCAATATCCCACCCAGTCTAATCCCACTCTCTCCCTCACTCCCTGCTCCCTTTAATAACGCACCCAGTCAAATCCCACTCTCCCCCTCACTCCCTGCACCGTTAAATATCCCACCCAGTCTAATCACCCTCGCCCCTTCACTCCCCGCTAACTTTAATATCCCACCCAGTCTAATCCCACTCTCCCCTAACTCCCCACACCCTTTAATATCCCACCCAGTCTAATCCCACTCTCCCCTAACTCCCCACACGCTTTAATATCCCACCCAGTCTAATCCCACTCTCCCCTAACTCCCCACACCCTTTAATATACAACCCAGCCTAATCCCACATTACCTCCCTCTCACCGAAGCCTTTACTATGCCACCCAGTCTAATTCCACTCTCACCCTCATTCCCTCACCCTTTAATATCCCACGCAGTCTAATCCCACGCTCACTCTCACTCCCCGGTACCTTTAGTATACCACCCAGTCTAATCCCACTCTCCCCGATCACTCCCCACATCCTTTAATATGATACGCAGTCTAATCCCCCTCTCTATCTCATTCCCCTCACCCTTTAAAATCCCACCCAGTCTAATCCCACTGTCCCCCTCACTACCCGCACCCTTTAATATCCTATCCAGTCTAATCCCACCCTCCCCGTCTCTCCGTGTAATATCCCACCCAGTCTAATCCCATTCTACCCCTCACTGCCTGCACCCTTCAATATCCCACCAAGTCTAATCCCACTCTTCCCCTCACTCACCGCACCCTTTAATATCCCACCCAGTCTAATCTCACTCTGCACCTCATACCCCACATCCTATAAAATGCCACCCAGTCTAAACCCCATCTCCCCCTCACTCCCCACACTCTTTAATATCCTACCCAGTCTAATCCTACTCTCCCCCTAACTCCCCACAGCCTTCAATATCCCACCCAGTCTAATCCCAATCTCCCCTCCCTCCCCGCACCCTTTAATGTCCGACCCAGTCTAATCACACACTCTTCCTCACTCGCTGCACCATTAAATATCCAACCCAGTCTAACCCACTCTCTCCCTCTCTCCCCACAACCTTTAATATTCTACCCAGTCTAATCCCATTCTCCCCATCAATTCCCACACCCATTAATATCCTACCAAGTCTAATCCCACTCGCCCCCTCAATCCCCACTTCCTTTAATATCCCAACAAGTTTAATCCTACTCTCCCCCTAACTCCCCGCACCCTTCAATATCCCACCCAGTCTAATCCCACTCTCCCCTCCCTCCCCGCACACTTTAAAGTCCGACTCAGTCTAATCCCACTCATCCCTCATTCCCCAAACCACTTAATATGACACCCTGTCTAATCCCACCTTTCCCCTCACTCCCCACATCCTATAAAATACCACCCAGTCTAGTCCCACTCACCCCTCACTCCACGCACCCTTTAACCTCCCATCCAGTCTAATCCCACACTCCTCCTCACTCGCTGCACCATTAACTATCCAACCCAGTCTAATCCCACTCCCTCCCTCTCTCCCCGCACCGTTTAATATCCCACCCAGTCTAATCCCACTCTCTCCCTCACTCCCGGCTCAATTTAATATCGCACCCAGTCTAATACCACTCTCCCTCTCACTCCCCGGAAACTTCAGTAAACCACCCAGTCTAATCCCACTCTCCCCCTCACTCCCCGCACCATTTAATATCCCACCCAGTCTAATCCCACACTCCCCCTCACTCCCCGCAGCCTTTAATATCCCACCCAATCTAATCTCACTCCACATCCAATAATATGCCACCCAGTCTAAACCCAATCTCCCTCTCATTCCCCAAAATCTTTAATATCCTACCCAGTCTAAGCCACTCACCACCCTCACTCCCCACACCCTTTAATATCCTACGCATTCGCATCCCACTCTCCCCCTCAATTCCCACACCCATTAATATCCTACCAAGTCTAATCCCACTCGCCCCCTCAATCCCCACTTCCTTTAATATCCCAACAAGTTTAATCCTACTCTCCCCCTAACTCCCCGCACCCTTCAATATCCCACCCAGTCTAATCCCACTCTCCCCTCCCTCCCCGCACACTTTAAAGTCCGACTCAGTCTAATCCCACTCATCCCTCATTCCCCAAACCACTTAATATGACACCCTGTCTAATCCCACCTTTCCCCTCACTCCCCACATCCTATAAAATACCACCCAGTCTAGTCCCACTCACCCCTCACTCCACGCACCCTTTAACCTCCCATCCAGTCTAATCCCACACTCCTCCTCACTCGCTGCACCATTAACTATCCAACCCAGTCTAATCCCACTCCCTCCCTCTCTCCCCGCACCGTTTAATATCCCACCCAGTCTAATCCCACTCTCTCCCTCACTCCCGGCTCAATTTAATATCGCACCCAGTCTAATACCACTCTCCCTCTCACTCCCCGGAAACTTCAGTAAACCACCCAGTCTAATCCCACTCTCCCCCTCACTCCCCGCACCATTTAATATCCCACCCAGTCTAATCCCACACTCCCCCTCACTCCCCGCAGCCTTTAATATCCCACCCAATCTAATCTCACTCCACATCCAATAATATGCCACCCAGTCTAAACCCAATCTCCCTCTCATTCCCCAAAATCTTTAATATCCTACCCAGTCTAAGCCACTCACCACCCTCACTCCCCACACCCTTTAATATCCTACGCATTCGCATCCCACTCTCCCCCTCAATTCCCACACCCATTAATATCCTACCAAGACTAATCCCACTCGCCCCCTCAATCCCCACTTGCTTTAATATCCCAACAAGTCTAATCCTAATCTCCCCTTATCTCCCTGCACCCTTCAATATCCCACACAGTCTAATCCCACTCTCCCCTCCCTCCCCGCACCCTTTAATGTCCCACTCAGTCTAATCCCACTCATCCCTCATTCCCCAAACCATTTAATATGACACCCAGTCTAATCCCACTTTCCCCCTCACTCCCCACATCCTATAATATCCCACCCAGTCTAATCCCAATCACCCCTCGCTCCACGCACCCTTTAACCTCCCATCCAGTCTAATCCCACTCTCCTCCTCACTCGCCGCACCATTAAATATCCAACCCAGTCTAATCCCACTCTCTCCCTCACTCCCGGCTCAATTTAATATCGCACTCAGTCTAATAACATTCTCCCTCTCACTCCCCGGAAACTTTAGTAAACAACCCAGTCTAATCCCACTCCCCCCCACACTCCCCGCACCATTTAATATCCCACCCAGTCTAGTCCCACACTGCCCCTCTCTCCCCGCACCTTGTAATATTACACCCAATCTAATCCCATCCTCCCCCTCACAGCCGCAGCATTTTAATATCCCACCCAGTCTAATCTCACTCTGCCCCTCACTCCCCACATCCTATAATATGCCACCCGGTCTAAGCCACTCACCCACTCACTCCCCACACCCTTTAATATCCTACCCAGTCTAATCCCACTCTCCCCCTCAATTCCCAACCCATTAATATCCTACCAAGACTAATCCCACTCGCCCCCTCAATCCCCACTTGCTTTAATATCCCAACAAGTCTAATCCTACTCTCCCCTTATCTCCCCGCACCCTTCAATATCCCACCCAGTCTAATCCCACTCTCCCCCTTCCTCCCCGCGCCCTTTAATGTCCCACTCAGTCTAATCCCACTCATCGCTCATTCCCCACTCCATTTAATATACCACCCAGTCTAATCCCACTCTCCCCGCTCACTCCCCACATCCTTTAATATGATACGCAGTCTAATTCCACTCTCTATCTCATTCCCCTCACCCTTTAAAATCCCACCCAGTCTAATCCCACTGTCCCCCTCACTACCCGCACCCTTTAATATCCCATCCAGTCTAATCCCACCCTCCCCGTCTCTCCGTGTAATATCCCACCCAGTCTAATCCCATTCTACCCCTCACTGCCTGCACCCTTCAATATCCCACCAAGTCTAATCCCACTCTTCCCCTCACTCACCGCACCCTTTAATATCCCACCCAGTCTAATCCCACTCTCCCCCTCACTCCCCGATCCCTTTAATATCCCACCCAGTCTAATCCCACTCTTCCCCTCACTCCCCGCACCCTTTTAATATCCCACCCAGTCTAATCTCACTCTGCACCTCATTCCCCACATCCTATAAAATGCCACCCAGTCTAAACCCCATCTCCCCATCACTCCCCACACTCTTTAATATCCTACCCAGTCTAACCCACTCTCCCACTCACTCCCCACACCCTTTAATATCCTACCCAGTCTAATCCCATTCTCCCCCTCAATTCCCACACCCATTAATACCCTACCAAGTCTAATCCCACTCACCCCCTCAATCCCAACTTCCTTTAATATCCCAACAAATCTAATCCTACTCTCCCCCTAACTCCCCACAGCCTTCAATATCCCACCCAGTCTAATCCCACTCTCCCCTCCCTCCCCGCACCCTTTAATGTCCGACCCAGTCTAATCACACACTCTTCCTCACTCGCTGCACCATTAAATATCCAACCCAGTCTAACCCACTCTCTCCCTCTCTCCCCACAACCTTTAATATTCTACCCAGTCTAATCCCATTCTCCCCATCAATTCCCACACCCATTAATATCCTACCAAGTCTAATCCCACTCGCCCCCTCAATCCCCACTTCCTTTAATATCCCAACAAGTTTAATCCTACTCTCCCCCTAACTCCCCGCACCCTTCAATATCCCACCCAGTCTAATCCCACTCTCCCCTCCCTCCCCGCACACTTTAAAGTCCGACTCAGTCTAATCCCACTCATCCCTCATTCCCCAAACCACTTAATATGACACCCTGTCTAATCCCACCTTTCCCCTCACTCCCCACATCCTATAAAATACCACCCAGTCTAATCCCACTCACCCCTCACTCCACGTACCCTTTAACCTCCCATCCAGTCTAATCCCACACTCCTCCTCACTCGCTGCACCATTAACTATCCAACCCAGTCTAATCCCACTCCCTCCCTCTCTCCCCGCACCGTTTAATATCCCACCCAGTCTAATCCCACTCTCTCCCTCACTCCCGGCTCAATTTAATATCGCACCCAGTCTAATACCACTCTCCCTCTCACTCCCCGGAAACTTCAGTAAACCACCCAGTCTAATCCCACTCTCCCCCTCACTCCCCGCACCATTTAATATCCCACCCAGTCTAATCCCACACTCCCCCTCACTCCCCGCAGCCTTTAATATCCCACCCAATCTAATCTCACTCCACATCCAATAATATGCCACCCAGTCTAAACCCAATCTCCCTCTCATTCCCCAAAATCTTTAATATCCTACCCAGTCTAAGCCACTCACCACCCTCACTCCCCACACCCTTTAATATCCTACGCATTCGCATCCCACTCTCCCCCTCAATTCCCACACCCATTAATATCCTACCAAGACTAATCCCACTCGCCCCCTCAATCCCCACTTGCTTTAATATCCCAACAAGTCTAATCCTAATCTCCCCTTATCTCCCTGCACCCTTCAATATCCCACACAGTCTAATCCCACTCTCCCCCTCCCTCCCCGCACCCTTTAATGTCCCACTCAGTCTAATCCCACTCATCCCTCATTCCCCAAACCATTTAATATGACACCCAGTCTAATCCCACTTTCCCCCTCACTCCCCACATCCTATAATATCCCACCCAGTCTAATCCCAATCACCCCTCGCTCCACGCACCCTTTAACCTCCCATCCAGTCTAATCCCACTCTCCTCCTCACTCGCCGCACCATTAAATATCCAACCCAGTCTAATCCCACTCTCTCCCTCACTCCCGGCTCAATTTAATATCGCACTCAGTCTAATAACATTCTCCCTCTCACTCCCCGGAAACTTTAGTAAACAACCCAGTCTAATCCCACTCCCCCCCACACTCCCCGCACCATTTAATATCCCACCCAGTCTAGTCCCACACTGCCCCTCTCTCCCCGCACCTTGTAATATTACACCCAATCTAATCCCATCCTCCCCCTCACAGCCGCACCATTTTAATATCCCACCCAGTCTAATCTCACTCTGCCCCTCATTCCCCACATCCTATAATATGCCACCCAGTCTAAGCCACTCACCCACTCACTCCCCACACCCTTTAATATCCTACCCAGTCTAATCCCACTCTCCCCCTCAATTCCCAACCCATTAATATCCTACCAAGACTAATCCCACTCGCCCCCTCAATCCCCACTTGCTTTAATATCCCAACAAGTCTAATCCTACTCTCCCCTTATCTCCCCGCACCCTTCAATATCCCACCCAGTCTAATCCCACTCTCCCCCTCCCTCCCCGCGCCCTTTAATGTCCCACTCAGTCTAATCCCACTCATCGCTCATTCCCCACTCCATTTAATATACCACCCAGTCTAATCCCACTCTCCCCGCTCACTCCCCACATCCTTTAATATGATACGCAGTCTAATACCACTCTCTATCTCATTCCCCTCACCCTTTAAAATCCCACCCAGTCTAATCCCACTGTCCCCCTCACTACCCGCACCCTTTAATATCCCATCCAGTCTAATCCCACCCTCCCCGTCTCTCCGTGTAATATCCCACCCAGTCTAATCCCATTCTACCCCTCACTGCCTGCACCCTTCAATATCCCACCAAGTCTAATCCCACTCTTCCCCTCACTCACCGCACCCTTTAATATCCCACCCAGTCTAATCCCACTCTCCCCCTCACTCCCCGATCCCTTTAATATCCCACCCAGTCTAATCCCACTCTTCCCCTCACTCCCCGCACCCTTTTAATATCCCACCCAGTCTAATCTCACTCTGCACCTCATTCCCCACATCCTATAAAATGCCACCCAGTCTAAACCCCATCTCCCCCTCACTCCCCACACTCTTTAATATCCTACCCAGTCTAACCCACTCTCCCACTCACTCCCCACACCCTTTAATATCCTACCCAGTCTAATCCCATTCTCCCCCTCAATTCCCACACCCATTAATACCCTACCAAGTCTAATCCCACTCACCCCCTCAATCCCAACTTCCTTTAATATCCCAACAAATCTAATCCTACTCTCCCCCTAACTCCCCACAGCCTTCAATATCCCACCCAGTCTAATCCCACTCTCCCCTCCCTCCCCGCACCCTTTAATGTCCGACCCAGTCTAATCACACACTCTTCCTCACTCGCTGCACCATTAAATATCCAACCCAGTCTAACCCACTCTCTCCCTCTCTCCCCACAACCTTTAATATTCTACCCAGTCTAATCCCATTCTCCCCATCAATTCCCACACCCATTAATATCCTACCAAGTCTAATCCCACTCGCCCCCTCAATCCCCACTTCCTTTAATATCCCAACAAGTTTAATCCTACTCTCCCCCTAACTCCCCGCACCCTTCAATATCCCACCCAGTCTAATCCCACTCTCCCCTCCCTCCCCGCACACTTTAAAGTCCGACTCAGTCTAATCCCACTCATCCCTCATTCCCCAAACCACTTAATATGACACCCTGTCTAATCCCACCTTTCCCCTCACTCCCCACATCCTATAAAATACCACCCAGTCTAGTCCCACTCACCCCTCACTCCACGCACCCTTTAACCTCCCATCCAGTCTAATCCCACACTCCTCCTCACTCGCTGCACCATTAACTATCCAACCCAGTCTAATCCCACTATATCCCTCTCTCCCCGCACCGTTTAATATCCCACCCAGTCTAATCCCACTCTCTCCCTCACTCCCGGCTCAATTTAATATCGCACCCAGTCTAATACCACTCTCCCTCTCACTCCCCGGAAACTTCAGTAAACCACCCAGTCTAATCCCACTCTCCCCCTCACTCCCCGCACCATTTAATATCCCACCCAGTCTAATCCCACACTCCCCCTCACTCCCCGCAGCCTTTAATATCCCACCCAATCTAATCTCACTCCACATCCAATAATATGCCACCCAGTCTAAACCCAATCTCCCTCTCATTCCCCAAAATCTTTAATATCCTACCCAGTCTAAGCCACTCACCACCCTCACTCCCCACACCCTTTAATATCCTACGCATTCGCATCCCACTCTCCCCCTCAATTCCCACACCCATTAATATCCTACCAAGACTAATCCCACTCGCCCCCTCAATCCCCACTTGCTTTAATATCCCAACAAGTCTAATCCTAATCTCCCCTTATCTCCCTGCACCCTTCAATATCCCACACAGTCTAATCCCACTCTCCCCTCCCTCCCCGCACCCTTTAATGTCCCACTCAGTCTAATCCCACTCATCCCTCATTCCCCAAACCATTTAATATGACACCCAGTCTAATCCCACTTTCCCCCTCACTCCCCACATCCTATAATATCCCACCCAGTCTAATCCCAATCACCCCTCGCTCCACGCACCCTTTAACCTCCCATCCAGTCTAATCCCACTCTCCTCCTCACTCGCCGCACCATTAAATATCCAACCCAGTCTAATCCCACTCTCTCCCTCACTCCCGGCTCAATTTAATATCGCACTCAGTCTAATAACATTCTCCCTCTCACTCCCCGGAAACTTTAGTAAACAACCCAGTCTAATCCCACTCCCCCCCACACTCCCCGCACCATTTAATATCCCACCCAGTCTAGTCCCACACTGCCCCTCTCTCCCCGCACCTTGTAATATTACACCCAATCTAATCCCATCCTCCCCCTCACAGCCGCAGCATTTTAATATCCCACCCAGTCTAATCTCACTCTGCCCCTCACTCCCCACATCCTATAATATGCCACCCGGTCTAAGCCACTCACCCACTCACTCCCCACACCCTTTAATATCCTACCCAGTCTAATCCCACTCTCCCCCTCAATTCCCAACCCATTAATATCCTACCAAGACTAATCCCACTCGCCCCCTCAATCCCCACTTGCTTTAATATCCCAACAAGTCTAATCCTACTCTCCCCTTATCTCCCCGCACCCTTCAATATCCCACCCAGTCTAATCCCACTCTCCCCCTTCCTCCCCGCGCCCTTTAATGTCCCACTCAGTCTAATCCCACTCATCGCTCATTCCCCACTCCATTTAATATACCACCCAGTCTAATCCCACTCTCCCCGCTCACTCCCCACATCCTTTAATATGATACGCAGTCTAATTCCACTCTCTATCTCATTCCCCTCACCCTTTAAAATCCCACCCAGTCTAATCCCACTGTCCCCCTCACTACCCCCACCCTTTAATATCCCATCCAGTCTAATCCCACCCTCCCCGTCTCTCCGTGTAATATCCCACCCAGTCTAATCCCATTCTACCCCTCACTGCCTGCACCCTTCAATATCCCACCAAGTCTAATCCCACTCTTCCCCTCACTCACCGCACCCTTTAATATCCCACCCAGTCTAATCCCACTCTCCCCCTCACTCCCCGATCCCTTTAATATCCCACCCAGTCTAATCCCACTCTTCCCCTCACTCCCCGCACCCTTTTAATATCCCACCCAGTCTAATCTCACTCTGCACCTCATTCCCCACATCCTATAAAATGCCACCCAGTCTAAACCCCATCTCCCCCTCACTCCCCACACTCTTTAATATCCTACCCAGTCTAACCCACTCTCCCACTCACTCCCCACACTCTTTAATATCCTACCCAGTCTAACCCACTCTCCCACTCACTCCCCACACCCTTTAATATCCTACCCAGTCTAATCCCATTCTCCCCCTCAATTCCCACACCCATTAATACCCTACCAAGTCTAATCCCACTCACCCCCTCAATCCCAACTTCCTTTAATATCCCAACAAATCTAATCCTACTCTCCCCCTAACTCCCCACAGCCTTCAATATCCCACCCAGTCTAATCCCACTCTCCCCTCCCTCCCCGCACCCTTTAATGTCCGACCCAGTCTAATCACACACTCTTCCTCACTCGCTGCACCATTAAATATCCAACCCAGTCTAACCCACTCTCTCCCTCTCTCCCCACAACCTTTAATATTCTACCCAGTCTAATCCCATTCTCCCCATCAATTCCCACACCCATTAATATCCTACCAAGTCTAATCCCACTCGCCCCCTCAATCCCCACTTCCTTTAATATCCCAACAAGTTTAATCCTACTCTCCCCCTAACTCCCCGCACCCTTCAATATCCCACCCAGTCTAATCCCACTCTCCCCTCCCTCCCCGCACACTTTAAAGTCCGACTCAGTCTAATCCCACTCATCCCTCATTCCCCAAACCACTTAATATGACACCCTGTCTAATCCCACCTTTCCCCTCACTCCCCACATCCTATAAAATACCACCCAGTCTAGTCCCACTCACCCCTCACTCCACGCACCCTTTAACCTCCCATCCAGTCTAATCCCACACTCCTCCTCACTCGCTGCACCATTAACTATCCAACCCAGTCTAATCCCACTCCCTCCCTCTCTCCCCGCACCGTTTAATATCCCACCCAGTCTAATCCCACTCTCTCCCTCACTCCCGGCTCAATTTAATATCGCACCCAGTCTAATACCACTCTCCCTCTCACTCCCCGGAAACTTCAGTAAACCACCCAGTCTAATCCCACTCTCCCCCTCACTCCCCGCACCATTTAATATCCCACCCAGTCTAATCCCACACTCCCCCTCACTCCCCGCAGCCTTTAATATCCCACCCAATCTAATCTCACTCCACATCCAATAATATGCCACCCAGTCTAAACCCAATCTCCCTCTCATTCCCCAAAATCTTTAATATCCTACCCAGTCTAAGCCACTCACCACCCTCACTCCCCACACCCTTTAATATCCTACGCATTCGCATCCCACTCTCCCCCTCAATTCCCACACCCATTAATATCCTACCAAATCTAATCCCACTCGCCCCCTCAATCCCCACTTCCTTTAATATCCCAACAAGTTTAATCCTACTCTCCCCCTAACTCCCCGCACCCTTCAATATCCCACCCAGTCTAATCCCACTCTCCCCTCCCTCCCCGCACACTTTAAAGTCCGACTCAGTCTAATCCCACTCATCCCTCATTCCCCAAACCACTTAATATGACACCCTGTCTAATCCCACCTTTCCCCTCACTCCCCACATCCTATAAAATACCACCCAGTCTAGTCCCACTCACCCCTCACTCCACGCACCCTTTAACCTCCCATCCAGTCTAATCCCACACTCCTCCTCACTCGCTGCACCATTAACTATCCAACCCAGTCTAATCCCACTCCCTCCCTCTCTCCCCGCACCGTTTAATATCCCACCCAGTCTAATCCCACTCTCTCCCTCACTCCCGGCTCAATTTAATATCGCACCCAGTCTAATACCACTCTCCCTCTCACTCCCCGGAAACTTCAGTAAACCACCCAGTCTAATCCCACTCTCCCCCTCACTCCCCGCACCATTTAATATCCCACCCAGTCTAATCCCACACTCCCCCTCACTCCCCGCAGCCTTTAATATCCCACCCAATCTAATCTCACTCCACATCCAATAATATGCCACCCAGTCTAAACCCAATCTCCCTCTCATTCCCCAAAATCTTTAATATCCTACCCAGTCTAAGCCACTCACCACCCTCACTCCCCACACCCTTTAATATCCTACGCATTCGCATCCCACTCTCCCCCTCAATTCCCACACCCATTAATATCCTACCAAGACTAATCCCACTCGCCCCCTCAATCCCCACTTGCTTTAATATCCCAACAAGTCTAATCCTAATCTCCCCTTATCTCCCCGCACCCTTCAATATCCCACACAGTCTAATCCCACTCTCCCCTCCCTCCCCGCACCCTTTAATGTCCCACTCAGTCTAATCCCACTCATCCCTCATTCCCCAAACCATTTAATATGACACCCAGTCTAATCCCACTTTCCCCCTCACTCCCCACATCCTATAATATCCCACCCAGTCTAATCCCAATCACCCCTCGCTCCACGCACCCTTTAACCTCCCATCCAGTCTAATCCCACTCTCCTCCTCACTCGCCGCACCATTAAATATCCAACCCAGTCTAATCCCACTCTCTCCCTCACTCCCGGCTCAATTTAATATCGCACTCAGTCTAATAACATTCTCCCTCTCACTCCCCGGAAACTTTAGTAAACAACCCAGTCTAATCCCACTCCCCCCCACACTCCCCGCACCATTTAATATCCCACCCAGTCTAGTCCCACACTGCCCCTCTCTCCCCGCACCTTGTAATATTACAACCAATCTAATCCCATCCTCCCCCTCACAGCCGCAGCATTTTAATATCCCACCCAGTCTAATCTCACTCTGCCCCTCACTCCCCACATCCTATAATATGCCACCCGGTCTAAGCCACTCACCCACTCACTCCCCACACCCTTTAATATCCTACCCAGTCTAATCCCACTCTCCCCCTCAATTCCCAACCCATTAATATCCTACCAAGACTAAACCCACTCGCCCCCTCAATCCCCACTTGCTTTAATATCCCAACAAGTCTAATCCTACTCTCCCCTTATCTCCCCGCACCCTTCAATATCCCACCCAGTCTAATCCCACTCTCCCCCTCCCTCCCCGCGCCCTTTAATGTCCCACTCAGTCTAATCCCACTCATCGCTCATTCCCCACTCCATTTAATATGCCACCCAGTCTAATCCCACTTCCCCCTCACTCCGCACATCCTTTAATATCCTACCCAGTCTAATCCCACTCTCCTCCTCACTCCCCGCACCCTTTAACCTCCCATCCAGTCTAATCCCACTCTCCTCCTCACTCGCTGCACCGTTAAATATCCAACCCAGTCTAATTCCACTCTCTCCCTCACTACCCGCACCCTTCAGTATCCCACCCAGTCTAATCCCACCCTCCCTCTCTCTCCCTGCTACCTTTAATATCCCACCCAGTCTAATCCCATTCTACCCCTCACTCCCTGCATCCTTCGATATCCCACCCAGTCTAATCAAACTCTCACCCTCACTCCCTGCACCGTTAAATATCCCACCCAGTCTAATCAACCTCGCCCCTTCACTTCCCGCTAACTTTAATATCAAACCCAGTCAAATCCCAATCTCTCCATCTCTCCCCACTCCGTTTGAAATCCCACCCAGTCTAATCCCACTCTCTCCCTCACTCCCTGCTCCCTTTAATATCGCACCCAGTCAAAACCCACTCTCCCCTCACTCCCTGCACCGTTAAATATCCCACCCAGTCTAATCACCCTCGCCCCTTCACTCCCCGCTAACTTTAAAATCCCATCCAGTCTAATCCCACTCTCCCCTAACTCCCCACACCCTTTAATATACAACCAAGCCTAATCCCCATTACCTCCCTCTCACCGAAGCCTTTACTATGCCACCCAGTCTAATTCCACTCTCTCCCTCATTCCCTCACCCTTTAATATCCCACGCAGTATAATCCCACTCTCACTCTCACTCTCCGGAACATTTAGTATACCATCCAGTCTAATCCCACTCTCCCCGCTCACTCCCCACATCCTTTAATATGATACGCAGTCTAATACCACTCTCTATCTCATTCCCCTCACCCTTTAAAATCCCACCCAGTCTAATCCCACTGTCCCCCTCACTACCCGCACCCTTTAATATCCCATCCAGTCTAATCCCACCCTCCCCGTCTCTCCGTGTAATATCCCACCCAGTCTAATCCCATTCTACCCCTCACTGCCTGCACCCTTCAATATCCCACCAAGTCTAATCCCACTCTTCCCCTCACTCACCGCACCCTTTAATATCCCACCCAGTCTAATCCCACTCTCCCCCTCACTCCCCGATCCCTTTAATATCCCACCCAGTCTAATCCCACTCTCTCCCTAACTCCCCGCACCCTTCAGTATCCCACCCAGTCTAATCCCACCCTCCCACTCTCTCCCTGCTACCTTTAATATCCCACCCAGTCTAATCCCATTCTACCCCTCACTCCCTGCATCCTTCAATATCCCACCCAGTCTAATCAAACTGTCCCCCTCACTCCCTGCACTGTTAAATATCCCACCCAGTCTAATCACCCTCGCCCTTTCACTCCCCGCTAACTTTAATATCCAACCCAGTCAAATCCCACTCTCTCCATCTCTCCCCGCTCCGTTTGAAATCCCACCCAGTCTAATCCCACTCTCTCCCTCACTCCCGGCTCAATTTAATATCGCACTCAGTCTAATACCACTCTCCCTCTCACTCCCCGCACCATTTAATATCCCACCCAGTCTAATCCCATTCTACCCCTCACTCCCTGCACCCTTCAATATACCACCCAGTCTAATCCCACTCTTCCCCTCACTCACCACACCCTTTTAATATCCCACCCAGTCAAATTTGACTCTGCACCTCATTCCGCACATCCTATAAAAGCCACCCAGTCTTAACCCCATCTCCCCCTCACTCCCCACACTCTTTAATATACTACTCAGTCTAAGCCACTCACCCACTCACTCCCCACACCCTTTAATATACTACCCAGTCTAATCCGACTCTCCCCCTCAATTCCCAACCCATTAATATCCTACCAAGACTAATCCCACTCGACCCCTCAATCCCCACTTGCTTTAATATCCCAACAAATCTAATCCTACTCTCCCCTTATCTCCCCGCACCCTTCAATATCCCACCCAGTCTAATCCCACTCTTCCCCTCACTCACCACACCCTTTAATGTCCCACTCAGTCTAATCCCACGTTCCCCCTCACTCACCACACCCTTCAATATCCCACCCAGTCTAATCCCACTCTCCAGCTCACTGCTGCCACCCTTTTAATATCCCACCCAGTCAAATTTCACTCTGCACCTCATTCCGCACATCCTATAAAATGCCACCCAGTCTTAACCCCGTCTCCCCCTCACTCCCCACAGTCTATAATATCCATCCAGTCTAACCCAATCTCCCACTCACTCCCCACACCCTTTAATATCCTATCCAGTCTAATCCCACTCGCCCCCTCAATCCCCACTTGCTTTAATATCCCAACAAGTCTAATCCTAATCTCCCCTTATCTCCCCGCACCCTTCAATATCCCACCGAGTCTAATCCCACTCTCCTCTCCCTCCCCGCACCCTTTAATGTCCCACTCAGTCTAATCCCACTCATCCCTCATTCCCCAAACCATTTAATATGACAACCAGTCTAATCCCACTTTCCCCCTCACTCCTCACATCCTATAATATCCCGCCCAGTCTAATCCCACTCACCCCTCACTCCACGCACCCTTTAACCTCCCATCCAGTCTAATCCCACTCTCCTCCTCACTCGCTGCACCATTAAATATCCAACCCAGTCTAATCCCAATCTCTCCCTCTCTCCCCGCACCGTTTAATATCCCACCCCGTCTAATCCCACTCTCTCCCTCACTCCCGGCTCAATTTAATGTCGCACCCAGTGTAATACCACTCTCCCTCTCACTCCACGGAAACTTTAGTAAACCACCCAGTCTAATCCCACTCTCCCCCTCACTCCCCGCACCATTTAATATCCCACCCAGTCTAATCCCACACTCCCCCTTTCTCCCCGCACCCTTTAATATTACACCCAATCTAATCCCACCCTCCCCCTCACAGCCGCACCATTTTAATATCCCACCCAGTCTAATCTCACTCTGCCCCTCATTCCCCACATCCTATAATATGCCACCCAGTCTAAACCCAAACTCCCCGTCACTCCCCACACTCTTTAATATCCTACCCAGTCTAAGCCAAGCACCCACTCACTCCCCACACCCTTTAATATCCTACCCAGTCTAATCCCACTCTCCCCCTCAATTCCCACACCCATTAATATCCTACCAAGACTAATCCCACTCGCCCCCTCAATCCCCACTTGCTTTAATATCCCAACAAGTCTAATCCTACTCTCCCCCTAACTCCCCGCACCCTTCAATATCCCCCCCAGTCTAATCTCACTCTGCACCTCATTCCCCACATCCTATAAAATGCCACACAGTCTAAACCCTATCTCCCTCTCACTCCCCACACTCTTTAATATCCTACCCAGTCTAAGCCACTCACCACCCTCACTCCCCACACCCTTTAATGTCCAACTCAGTCTAATCCCACTCATCCCTCATTCCCCAAACCATTTAATATGACACCCAGTCTAATCCCACTTTCCCCCCTCACTCCCCACATTCTATAATATCCCACCCAGTCTAATCCCACTCACCCCTCACTCCACGCACCCTTTAACCTCCCATCCAGTCTAATCCCACTCTCCTCCTCACTCGCCGCACCATTAAATATCCAACCCAGTCTAATCCCACTCTCTCCCTCTCTCCCCGCTCCGTTTGAAATCCCACCCAGTCTAATCCCACTCTCTCCCTCACTCCCTGCTCCCTTTAATATCGCACCCAGTCGAATCCCACTCTCCCCCTCACTCACTGCACCGTTTAATATCCCACCCAGTCTAATCCCACTCTCTCCCTCACTCCCGGCTCAATTTAATATCGCACCCAGTCTAATCCCACTCTCTCCCTCACTCACGGCTCAATTTAATATCGCACCCAGTCTAATCCCACTCTCCCTCTCACTCCCCGGAAACTTTAGTAAACCACCCATGCTAATCCCACTCTCCCCCTCACTCCCTGCACCATTTAATATCCCACCCAGTCTAATCCCACACTCCCCCTCTCTCCCCGCACCCTTTAATATTACACCCAATCTAATCCCACCATCCCCCTCACAGCCGCACCATTTTAATATCCCACCCAGTGTAATCTCACTCTGCCCCTCATTCCCCACATCCTATAATATGCCACCCAGTCTAAACCCAATCTCCCCCTCACTCCCCACACTCTTTAATATACTACCCAGTCTAATCCCACTCTCCCCCTCAATTCCCAAACCCATTAATATCCTACCAAGACTAATCCCACTCGCCCCCTCAATCCCCACTTGCTTTAATATCCCAACAAGTCTAATCCTACTCTCCCCTTATCTCCCCGCACCCTTCAATATCCCACCCAGTCTAATCCCACTCTCCCCCTCCCTCCCCGCACCCTTTAATGTCCCACTCAGTCTAATCCCACTCATCGCTCATTCCCCACTCCATTTAATATGCCACCCAGTCTAATCCCACTTTCCCCCTCACTCCGCACATCCTTTAATATCCTACCCAGTCTAATCCCACTCTCCCCCTCATTCCCCGCACCCTTTAACCTCCCATCCAGTCTCATCCCACTCTCCTCCTCACTCGCTGCACCGTTAAATATCCAACCCAGTCTAATCCCACTCTGTCCCTCTCTCCCCGCACCGTTTAATATCCCACCCAGTCTAATCCCACTCTCTCCCTCTTTCCCTGCTCCCTTTAATATCGCACCCAGTCTAATACCACTCTCCCTCTCACTTCCCAGAACCTTTATTAAACCACCCAGTCTAAGCCCACACTCGCCTTCACACCCCGCACCATTTAATATCCCACCCAGTCTAATCCCACACTCGCCTTCACACCCCGCACCATTTTAATATCCCACCCAGTCTAATCTCACTCTGCCCCTCATTCCCCACATCCTATAATATGCCACCCAGTCTAAACCCAATCTCCCCCTCACTCCCCACACTCTTTAATATACTACCCAGTCTAATCCCACTCTCCCCCTCAATTCCCACACCCATTAATATCCTACCAAGTCTAATCCCACACGCCCCCTCAATCCCCACTTCCTTTAATATCCCAACAAGTCTAATCCTACTCTCCCCCTAACTCCCCGCACCCTTCAATATCCCACCCAGTCTAATCCCACTCTCCCCTCCCTCCCCGCACCCTTTAATGTCCGACTCAGTCTAATCCCACTCATCCCTCATTCCCCAAACCATTTAATATGACACCCATTCTAATCCCACTTTCCCCCTCACTCCCCACATCCTATAATATCCCACCCAGTCTAATCCCACTCACCCCTCACTCCACGCACCCTTTAACCTCCCATCCAGTCTAATCCCACTCTCCTCCTCACTCGCCGCACCATTAAATATCCAACCCAGTCTAATCCCACTCTCTCCCTCTCTCCCCGCACCGTTTAATATCCCACCCAGTCTAATCCCACTCTCCCCCTCACTCCCGGCTCAATTTAATATCGCACCCAGTCTAATACCACTCTCCCTCTCACTCCCCGGAAACTTTAGTAAACCACCCAGTCTAATCCCAATCTCCCCTTAACTCCCCGCACCATTTAATATCCCACCCAGTCTAATCCCACACTCCCCCTCTCTCCCCGCGCCCTTTAATATTACACCCAATCCAATCCCACCCTCCCCCTCACAGCCGCACCATTTTAATATCCCACCCAGTCTAATCTCACTCTGCCCCTCATTCCCCACATCCTATAATATGCCACCCAGTCTAAACCCACTCTCCCCCTCACTCCCCACACTCTTTAATATACTACCCAGTCTAATCCCACTCTCCCCCTCAATTCCCACACCCATTAATATCCTACCAAGACTAATCCCACTCGCCCCCTCAATCCCCACTTCCTTTAATATCCCAACAAGTCAAATCCTACTCTCCCCTTATCTCCCCGCACCCTTCAATATCCCACCCAGTCTAATCCCACTCTCCCCCTCACTCCGCACATTTTTTAATATCCTACCCAGACTAATCCCACTCTCCCCCTCATTCCCTGCACCCTTTAACCTCCCATCCAGTCTAATCCCACTCTCCTCTTCACTCGCTGCACCGTTAAATATCCAACCCAGTCTAATCCCACTCTCTCCCTAACTCCCCGCACCCTTCAGTATCCCACCCAGTCTAATCCCACTCTTCCCCTCACTCACCACACCCTTTAATATCCCACCCAGTCTAATCCCACTCTGCACCTCATTCCGCACATCCTGTAAAATGCCACCCAGTCTAAACCCCATCTCCCCCTCACTCACCACACTCTTTAATATCCTACCCAGTCTAACCCACTCTCCCACTCACTCCACACACCCTTTAATATCCTACCCAGTCTAATCCCATTCTCCCCCTCAACTCCCACACCCATTAATATCCTACCAAGTCTAATCCCACTCGCCCCATCAATCCCCGCTTCCTTTAATATCCCAACAAGTCTAATCCTACTCTCCCCCTAACTCCCCGCACCCTTCAATATCCCACCCAGTCTAATCCCACTCTCCGCTCCCTCCCCGCACCCTTCTATGTCCGACTCAGTCTAAACCCACTCATCCCTCATTCCCCACTCCATTTAATATGCAACCCAGTCTAATCCCAATTCCCCCTCACTCCCCACATCCTATAATATCCCACCCAGTCTAATCCCAATCACCCCTCACTCCACGCACCCTTTAACCTCACATCCAGTCTAATCCCACTCTCCTCCTCACTCGCCGCACCATTAAATATCCAACACAGTCTAATCCCACTCTCTCCCTCACTCCCCGCACCGTATAATATCCAACCCAGTCAAATCCCACTCTCTCCCTCTCTCCCCGCTCCGTTTGAAATCCCACCCAGTCTAATCGCACTCTCTCCCTCACTCCCTGCTCCCTTTAATATCGCACCCAGTCGAATCCCACTCTCCCCCTCGCTCCCTGCACCGTTAAATATCCCACCCAGTCTAATCACCCTCGCCCCTTCACACCCGCTAACTTTAATATCCCACCCAGTCTAATCCCACTCTCCCCTAACTCCACACACCCTTTAATATACAACCCAGCCTAATCCCACGTTACCTCCCTCTCACCGAAGTCTTTACGATGCCACCCAGTCTAATTCCACTCTCAACCTCATTCCCTTACCCTTTAATATCCCACGCAGTCTAATCCCACTCTCACCAACACTCCAAGCGCCCATTATTATCCCACCCAGTCTAATACCACTCTCCCTCTCACTCCCCGGAACCTTTAGTATACCACCCAGTCTAATCCCACTCTCCCCCTCACTCCCCGCACCCTTTAATATCCCACCCAATCTAATCCCACTCTGCCCCTCACTCCCCGCACCCTTTAATTTCCCACCCAGACTAATCCCCCTCTCCCCCTCACTACCCGCTCCTTTGAATGTCCCACCCAGTCTAATCCCACTCTCCCCGCTCACTCCCCACATCCTTTAATATGATACCCAGTCTAATCCCACTCTCTATCTCATTCCCCAAACCCTTTAAAATCCCACCCAGTCTAATCCCACTCTCCCCCTCACTACCCGCACCATTTAATATCCCATCCAGTCTAATCCCACTCTCCCTCTCTCTCCCTGCACCGTTAAATATCCCTCCCAGTCTAATCCCCCTCCCCCCTAACTCCCCGCACCCTTCAGTATCCCACCCAGTCTAATCCCACTCTCTCCCTCACTCCCGCCTCAATTTAATATCGCACCCAGTCTAATCCCACTCTCCCTCTCACTCCCCGGAAACTTTAGTAAACCACCCATGCTAATCCCACTCTCCCCCTCACTCCCTGCACCATTTAATATCCCACCCAGTCTAATCCCACACTCCCCCTCTCTCCCCGCACCCTTTAATATTACACCCAATCTAATCCCACCCTACCCCTCACAGCCGCACCATTTTAATATCCCACCCAGGCTAATCTCACTCTGCCCCTCATTCCCCACATCCTATAATATGCCACCCAGTCTAAACCCAATCTCCCCCTCACTCCCCACACTCTTTAATATACTACCCAGTCTAATCCCACTCTCCCCCTCAATTCCCAAACCCATTAATATCCTACCAAGACTAATCCCACTCGCCCCCTCAATCCCCACTTGCTTTAATATCCCAACAAGTCTAATCCTACTCTCCCCTTATCTCCCCGCACCCTTCAATATCCCACCCAGTCTAATCCCACTCTCCCCCTCCCTCCCCGCACCCTTTAATGTCCCACTCAGTCTAATCCCACTCATCGCTCATTCCCCACTCCATTTAATATGCCACCCAGTCTAATCCCACTTTCCCCCCTCACTCCGCACATCCTTTAATATCCTACCCAGTCTAATCCCACTCTCCCCCTCATTCCCCGCACCCTTTAACCTCCCATCCAGTCTCATCCCACTCTCCTCCTCACTCGCTGCACCGTTAAATATCCAACCCAGTCTAATCCCACTCTGTCCCTCTCTCCCCGCACCGTTTAATATCCCACCCAGTCTAATCCCACTCTCTCCCTCTTTCCCTGCTCCCTTTAATATCGCACCCAGTCTAATACCACTCTCCCTCTCACTTCCCAGAACCTTTATTAAACCACCCAGTCTAATCCCACACTCGCCTTCACACCCCGCACCATTTAATATCCCACCCAGTCTAATCCCACACTCTCCTTCACACCCGCACTATTTTAATATCCCACCCAGTCTAATCTCACTCTGCCCCTCATTCCCCACATCCTATAATATGCCACCCAGTCTAAACCCAATCTCCCCCTCACTCCCCACACTCTTTAATATACTACCCAGTCTAATCCCACTCTCCCCCTCAATTCCCACACCCATTAATATCCTACCAAGTCTAATCCCACACGCCCCCTCAATCCCCACTTCCTTTAATATCCCAACAAGTCTAATCCTACTCTCCCCCTAACTCCCCCGCACCCTTCAATATCCCACCCAGTCTAATCCCACTCTCCCCTCCCTCCCCGCACCCTTTAATGTCCGACTCAGTCTAATCCCACTCATCCCTCATTCCCCAAACCATTTAATATGACACCCATTCTAATCCCACTTTCCCCCTCACTCCCCACATCCTATAATATCCCACCCAGTCTAATCCCACTCACCCCTCACTCCACGCACCCTTTAACCTCCCATCCAGTCTAATCCCACTCTCCTCCTCACTCGCCGCACCATTAAATATCCAACCCAGTCTAATGCCACTCTCTCCCTCTCTCCCCGCACCGTTTAATATCCCACCCAGTCTAATCCCACTCTCCCCCTCACTCCCGGCTCAATTTAATATCGCACCCAGTCTAATACCACTCTCCCTCTCACTCCCCGGAAACTTTAGTAAACCACCCAGTCTAATCCCAATCTCCCCTTAACTCCCCGCACCATTTAATATCCCACCCAGTCTAATCCCACACTCCCCCTCTCTCCCCGCGCCCTTTAATATTACACCCAATCCAATCCCACCCTCCTCCTCACAGCCGCACCATTTTAATATCCCACCCAGTCTAATCTCACTCTGCCCCTCATTCCCCACATCCTATAATATGCCACCCAGTCTAAACCCAATCTCCCCCTCACTCCCCACACTCTTTAATATACTACCCAGTCTAATCCCACTCTCCCCCTCAATTCCCAAACCCATTAATATCCTACCAAGACTAATCCCACTCGCCCCCTCAATCCCCACTTGCTTTAATATCCCAACAAGTCTAATCCTACTCTCCCCTTATCTCCCCGCACCCTTCAATATCCCACCCAGTCTAATCCCACTCTCCCCCTCCCTCCCCGCACCCTTTAATGTCCCACTCAGTCTAATCCCACTCATCGCTCATTCCCCACTCCATTTAATATGCCACCCAGTCTAATCCCACTTTCCCCCTCACTCCGCACATCCTTTAATATCCTACCCAGTCTAATCCCACTCTCCCCCTCATTCCCCGCACCCTTTAACCTCCCATCCAGTCTCATCCCACTCTCCTCCTCACTCGCTGCACCGTTAAATATCCAACCCAGTCTAATCCCACTCTGTCCCTCTCTCCCCGCACCGTTTAATATCCCACCCAGTCTAATCCCACTCTCTCCCTCTTTCCCTGCTCCCTTTAATATCGCACCCAGTCTAATACCACTCTCCCTCTCACTTCCCAGAACCTTTATTAAACCACCCAGTCTAAGCCCACACTCGCCTTCACACCCCGCACCATTTAATATCCCACCCAGTCTAATCCCACACTCGCCTTCACACCCCGCACCATTTTAATATCCCACCCAGTCTAATCTCACTCTGCCCCTCATTCCCCACATCCTATAATATGCCACCCAGTCTAAACCCAATCTCCCCCTCACTCCCCACACTCTTTAATATACTACCCAGTCTAATCCCACTCTCCCCCTCAATTCCCACACCCATTAATATCCTACCAAGTCTAATCCCACACGCCCCCTCAATCCCCACTTCCTTTAATATCCCAACAAGTCTAATCCTACTCTCCCCCTAACTCCCCGCACCCTTCAATATCCCACCCAGTCTAATCCCACTCTCCCCTCCCTCCCCGCACCCTTTAATGTCCGACTCAGTCTAATCCCACTCATCCCTCATTCCCCAAACCATTTAATATGACACCCATTCTAATCCCACTTTCCCCCTCACTCCCCACATCCTATAATATCCCACCCAGTCTAATCCCACTCACCCCTCACTCCACGCACCCTTTAACCTCCCATCCAGTCTAATCCCACTCTCCTCCTCACTCGCCGCACCATTAAATATCCAACCCAGTCTAATCCCACTCTCTCCCTCACTCCCCGCACCGTATAATATCCAACCCAGTCAAATCCCACTCTCTCCCTCTCTCCCCGCACCGTTTAATATCCCACCCAGTCTAATCCCACTCTCCCCCTCACTCCCGGCTCAATTTAATATCGCACCCAGTCTAATACCACTCTCCCTCTCACTCCCCGGAAACTTTAGTAAACCACCCAGTCTAATCCCAATCTCCCCTTAACTCCCCGCACCATTTAATATCCCACCCAGTCTAATCCCACACTCCCCCTCTCTCCCCGCGCCCTTTAATATTACACCCAATCCAATCCCACCCTCCCCCTCACAGCCGCACCATTTTAATATCCCACCCAGTCTAATCTCACTCTGCCCCTCATTCCCCACATCCTATAATATGCCACCCAGTCTAAACCCACTCTCCCCCTCACTCCCCACACTCTTTAATATACTACCCAGTCTAATCCCACTCTCCCCCTCAATTCCCAAACCCATTAATATCCTACCAAGACTAATCCCACTCGCCCCCTCAATCCCCACTTCCTTTAATATCCCAACAAGTCAAATCCTACTCTCCCTTATCTCCCCGCACCCTTCAATATCCCACCCAGTCTAATCCCACTCTCCCCCTCACTCCGCACATTTTTTAATATCCTACCCAGACTAATCCCACTCTCCCCCTCATTCCCTGCACCCTTTAACCTCCCATCCAGTCTAATCCCACTCTCCTCTTCACTCGCTGCACCGTTAAATATCCAACCCAGTCTAATCCCACTCTCTCCCTAACTCCCCGCACCCTTCAGTATCCCACCCAGTCTAATCCCACTCTTCCCCTCACTCACCACACCCTTTAATATCCCACCCAGTCTAATCCCACTCTGCACCTCATTCCGCACATCCTGTAAAATGCCACCCAGTCTAAACCCCATCTCCCCCTCACTCACCACACTCTTTAATATCCTACCCAGTCTAACCCACTCTCCCACTCACTCCCCACACCCTTTAATATCCTACCCAGTCTAATCCCATTCTCCCCCTCAACTCCCACACCCATTAATATCCTACCAAGTCTAATCCCACTCGCCCCATCAATCCCCGCTTCCTTTAATATCCCAACAAGTCTAATCCTACTCTCCCCCTAACTCCCCGCACCCTTCAATATCCCACCCAGTCTAATCCCACTCTCCGCTCCCTCCCCGCACCCTTCTATGTCCGACTCAGTCTAAACCCACTCATCCCTCATTCCCCACTCCATTTAATATGCAACCCAGTCTAATCCCAATTCCCCCTCACTCCCCACATCCTATAATATCCCACCCAGTCTAATCCCAATCACCCCTCACTCCACGCACCCTTTAACCTCACATCCAGTCTAATCCCACTCTCCTCCTCACTCGCCGCACCATTAAATATCCAACACAGTCTAATCCCACTCTCTCCCTCACTCCCCGCACCGTATAATATCCAACCCAGTCAAATCCCACTCTCTCCCTCTCTCCCCGCTCCGTTTGAAATCCCACCCAGTCTAATCGCACTCTCTCCCTCACTCCCTGCTCCCTTTAATATCGCACCCAGTCGAATCCCACTCTCCCCCTCGCTCCCTGCACCGTTAAATATCCCACCCAGTCTAATCACCCTCGCCCCTTCACACCCGCTAACTTTAATATCCCACCCAGTCTAATCCCACTCTCCCCTAACTCCACACACCCTTTAATATACAACCCAGCCTAATCCCACGTTACCTCCCTCTCACCGAAGTCTTTACGATGCCACCCAGTCTAATTCCACTCTCAACCTCATTCCCTTACCCTTTAATATCCCACGCAGTCTAATCCCACTCTCACCAACACTCCAAGCGCCCATTATTATCCCACCCAGTCTAATACCACTCTCCCTCTCACTCCCCGGAACCTTTAGTATACCACCCAGTCTAATCCCACTCTCCCCCTCACTCCCCGCACCCTTTAATATCCCACCCAATCTAATCCCACTCTGCCCCTCACTCCCCGCACCCTTTAATTTCCCACCCAGACTAATCCCCCTCTCCCCCTCACTACCCGCTCCTTTGAATGTCCCACCCAGTCTAATCCCACTCTCCCCGCTCACTCCCCACATCCTTTAATATGATACCCAGTCTAATCCACTCTCTATCTCATTCCCCAAACCCTTTAAAATCCCACCCAGTCTAATCCCACTCTCCCCCTCACTACCCGCACCATTTAATATCCCATCCAGTCTAATCCACTCTCCCTCTCTCTCCCTGCACCGTTAAATATCCCTCCCAGTCTAATCCCCCTCCCCCCTAACTCCCCGCACCCTTCAGTATCCCACCCAGTCTAATCCCACTCTCTCCCTCACTCCCGCCTCAATTTAATATCGCACCCAGTCTAATCCCACTCTCCCTCTCACTCCCCGGAAACTTTAGTAAACCACCCATGCTAATCCCACTCTCCCCCTCACTCCCTGCACCATTTAATATCCCACCCAGTCTAATCCCACACTCCCCCTCTCTCCCCGCACCCTTTAATATTACACCCAATCTAATCCCACCCTACCCCTCACAGCCGCACCATTTTAATATCCCACCCAGGCTAATCTCACTCTGCCCCTCATTCCCCACATCCTATAATATGCCACCCAGTCTAAACCCAATCTCCCACTCACTCCCCACACCCTTTAATATACTACCCAGTCTAATCCCACTCTCCCCCTCAATTCCCAAACCCATTAATATCCTACCAAGACTAATCCCACTCGCCCCCTCAATCCCCACTTGCTTTAATATCCCAACAAGTCTAATCCTACTCTCCCCCTAAATCCCCGCACCCTTCAATATCCCACCCAGTCTAATCCCACTCTCCCCCTCCCTCCCCGCACCCTTTAATGTCCCACTCAGTCTAATCCCACTCATCGCTCATTCCCCACTCCATTTAATATGCCACCCAGTCTAATCCCACTTTCCCCCTCACTCCGCACATCCTTTAATATCCTACCCAGTCTAATCCCACTCTCCCCCTCATTCCCCGCACCCTTTAACCTCCCATCCAGTCTCATCCCACTCTCCTCCTCACTCGCTGCACCGTTAAATATCCAACCCAGTCTAATCCCACTCTGTCCCTCTCTCCCCGCACCGTTTAATATCCCACCCAGTCTAATCCCACTCTCTCCCTCTTTCCCTGCTCCCTTTAATATCGCACCCAGTCTAATACCACTCTCCCTCTCACTTCCCAGAACCTTTATTAAACCACCCAGTCTAATCCCACACTCGCCTTCACACCCCGCACCATTTAATATCCCACCCAGTCTAATCCCACACTCTCCTTCACACCCGCACTATTTTAATATCCCACCCAGTCTAATCTCACTCTGCCCCTCATTCCCCACATCCTATAATATGCCACCCAGTCTAAACCCAATCTCCCCCTCACTCCCCACACTCTTTAATATACTACCCAGTCTAATCCCACTCTCCCCCTCAATTCCCACACCCATTAATATCCTACCAAGTCTAATCCCACACGCCCCCTCAATCCCCACTTCCTTTAATATCCCAACAAGTCTAATCCTACTCTCCCCCTAACTCCCCGCACCCTTCAATATCCCACCCAGTCTAATCCCACTCTCCCCTCCCTCCCCGCACCCTTTAATGTCCGACTCAGTCTAATCCCACTCATCCCTCATTCCCCAAACCATTTAATATGACACCCATTCTAATCCCACTTTCCCCCTCACTCCCCACATCCTATAATATCCCACCCAGTCTAATCCCACTCACCCCTCACTCCACGCACCCTTTAACCTCCCATCCAGTCTAATCCCACTCTCCTCCTCACTCGCCGCACCATTAAATATCCAACCCAGTCTAATGCCACTCTCTCCCTCTCTCCCCGCACCGTTTAATATCCCACCCAGTCTAATCCCACTCTCCCCCTCACTCCCGGCTCAATTTAATATCGCACCCAGTCTAATACCACTCTCCCTCTCACTCCCCGGAAACTTTAGTAAACCACCCAGTCTAATCCCAATCTCCCCTTAACTCCCCGCACCATTTAATATCCCACCCAGTCTAATCCCACACTCCCCCTCTCTCCCCGCGCCCTTTAATATTACACCCAATCCAATCCCACCCTCCTCCTCACAGCCGCACCATTTTAATATCCCACCCAGTCTAATCTCACTCTGCCCCTCATTCCCCACATCCTATAATATGCCACCCAGTCTAAACCCAATCTCCCCCTCACTCCCCACACTCTTTAATATACTACCCAGTCTAATCCCACTCTCCCCCTCAATTCCCAAACCCATTAATATCCTACCAAGACTAATCCCACTCGCCCCCTCAATCCCCACTTGCTTTAATATCCCAACAAGTCTAATCCTACTCTCCCCTTATCTCCCCGCACCCTTCAATATCCCACCCAGTCTAATCCCACTCTCCCCCTCCCTCCCCGCACCCTTTAATGTCCCACTCAGTCTAATCCCACTCATCGCTCATTCCCCACTCCATTTAATATGCCACCCAGTCTAATCCCACTTTCCCCCTCACTCCGCACATCCTTTAATATCCTACCCAGTCTAATCCCACTCTCCCCCTCATTCCCCGCACCCTTTAACCTCCCATCCAGTCTCATCCCACTCTCCTCCTCACTCGCTGCACCGTTAAATATCCAACCCAGTCTAATCCCACTCTGTCCCTCTCTCCCCGCACCGTTTAATATCCCACCCAGTCTAATCCCACTCTCTCCCTCTTTCCCTGCTCCCTTTAATATCGCACCCAGTCTAATACCACTCTCCCTCTCACTTCCCAGAACCTTTATTAAACCACCCAGTCTAAGCCCACACTCGCCTTCACACCCCGCACCATTTAATATCCCACCCAGTCTAATCCCACACTCGCCTTCACACCCCGCACCATTTTAATATCCCACCCAGTCTAATCTCACTCTGCCCCTCATTCCCCACATCCTATAATATGCCACCCAGTCTAAACCCAATCTCCCCCTCACTCCCCACACTCTTTAATATACTACCCAGTCTAATCCCACTCTCCCCCTCAATTCCCACACCCATTAATATCCTACCAAGTCTAATCCCACACGCCCCCTCAATCCCCACTTCCTTTAATATCCCAACAAGTCTAATCCTACTCTCCCCCTAACTCCCCGCACCCTTCAATATCCCACCCAGTCTAATCCCACTCTCCCCTCCCTCCCCGCACCCTTTAATGTCCGACTCAGTCTAATCCCACTCATCCCTCATTCCCCAAACCATTTAATATGACACCCATTCTAATCCCACTTTCCCCCTCACTCCCCACATCCTATAATATCCCACCCAGTCTAATCCCACTCACCCCTCACTCCACGCACCCTTTAACCTCCCATCCAGTCTAATCCCACTCTCCTCCTCACTCGCCGCACCATTAAATATCCAACCCAGTCTAATCCCACTCTCTCCCTCTCTCCCCGCACCGTTTAATATCCCACCCAGTCTAATCCCACTCTCCCCCTCACTCCCGGCTCAATTTAATATCGCACCCAGTCTAATACCACTCTCCCTCTCACTCCCCGGAAACTTTAGTAAACCACCCAGTCTAATCCCAATCTCCCCTTAACTCCCCGCACCATTTAATATCCCACCCAGTCTAATCCCACACTCCCCCTCTCTCCCCGCGCCCTTTAATATTACACCCAATCCAATCCCACCCTCCCCCTCACAGCCGCACCATTTTAATATCCCACCCAGTCTAATCTCACTCTGCCCCTCATTCCCCACATCCTATAATATGCCACCCAGTCTAAACCCACTCTCCCCCTCACTCCCCACACTCTTTAATATACTACCCAGTCTAATCCCACTCTCCCCCTCAATTCCCACACCCATTAATATCCTACCAAGACTAATCCCACTCGCCCCCTCAATCCCCACTTCCTTTAATATCCCAACAAGTCAAATCCTACTCTCCCCTTATCTCCCCGCACCCTTCAATATCCCACCCAGTCTAATCCCACTCTCCCCCTCACTCCGCACATTTTTTAATATCCTACCCAGACTAATCCCACTCTCCCCCTCATTCCCTGCACCCTTTAACCTCCCATCCAGTCTAATCCCACTCTCCTCTTCACTCGCTGCACCGTTAAATATCCAACCCAGTCTAATCCCACTCTCTCCCTAACTCCCCGCACCCTTCAGTATCCCACCCAGTCTAATCCCACTCTTCCCCTCACTCACCACACCCTTTAATATCCCACCCAGTCTAATCCCACTCTGCACCTCATTCCGCACATCCTGTAAAATGCCACCCAGTCTAAACCCCATCTCCCCCTCACTCACCACACTCTTTAATATCCTACCCAGTCTAACCCACTCTCCCACTCACTCCCCACACCCTTTAATATCCTACCCAGTCTAATCCCATTCTCCCCCTCAACTCCCACACCCATTAATATCCTACCAAGTCTAATCCCACTCGCCCCATCAATCCCCGCTTCCTTTAATATCCCAACAAGTCTAATCCTACTCTCCCCCTAACTCCCCGCACCCTTCAATATCCCACCCAGTCTAATCCCACTCTCCGCTCCCTCCCCGCACCCTTCTATGTCCGACTCAGTCTAAACCCACTCATCCCTCATTCCCCACTCCATTTAATATGCAACCCAGTCTAATCCCAATTCCCCCTCACTCCCCACATCCTATAATATCCCACCCAGTCTAATCCCAATCACCCCTCACTCCACGCACCCTTTAACCTCACATCCAGTCTAATCCCACTCTCCTCCTCACTCGCCGCACCATTAAATATCCAACACAGTCTAATCCCACTCTCTCCCTCACTCCCCGCACCGTATAATATCCAACCCAGTCAAATCCCACTCTCTCCCTCTCTCCCCGCTCCGTTTGAAATCCCACCCAGTCTAATCGCACTCTCTCCCTCACTCCCTGCTCCCTTTAATATCGCACCCAGTCGAATCCCACTCTCCCCCTCACTCCCTGCACCGTTAAATATCCCACCCAGTCTAATCACCCTCGCCCCTTCACACCCGCTAACTTTAATATCCCACCCAGTCTAATCCCACTCTCCCCTAACTCCACACACCCTTTAATATACAACCCAGCCTAATCCCACGTTACCTCCCTCTCACCGAAGTCTTTACGATGCCACCCAGTCTAATTCCACTCTCAACCTCATTCCCTTACCCTTTAATATCCCACGCAGTCTAATCCCACTCTCACCAACACTCCAAGCGCCCATTATTATCCCACCCAGTCTAATACCACTCTCCCTCTCACTCCCCGGAACCTTTAGTATACCACCCAGTCTAATCCCACTCTCCCCCTCACTCCCCGCACCCTTTAATATCCCACCCAATCTAATCCCACTCTGCCCCTCACTCCCCGCACCCTTTAATTTCCCACCCAGACTAATCCCCCTCTCCCCCTCACTACCCGCTCCTTTGAATGTCCCACCCAGTCTAATCCCACTCTCTCCGCTCACTCCCACATCCTTTAATATGATACCCAGTCTAATCCCACTCTCTATCTCATTCCCCAAACCCTTTAAAATCCCACCCAGTCTAATCCCACTCTCCCCCTCACTACCCGCACCATTTAATATCCCATCCAGTCTAATCCCACTCTCCCTCTCTCTCCCTGCACCGTTAAATATCCCTCCCAGTCTAATCCCCCTCCCCCCTAACTCCCCGCACCCTTCAGTATCCCACCCAGTCTAATCCCACTCTCTCCCTCACTCCCGCCTCAATTTAATATCGCACTCAGTCTAATAACATTCTCCCTCTCACTCCCCGGAAACTTTAGTAAACAACCCAGTCTAATCCCACTCCCCCCCACACTCCCCGCACCATTTAATATCCCACCCAGTCTAGTCCCACACTCCCCCTCTCTCCCCGCACCTTGTAATATTACACCCAATCTAATCCCATCCTCCCCCTCACAGCCGCAGCATTTTAATATCCCACCCAGTCTAATCTCACACTCCCCCCTCTCTCCCCGCACCCTTTAATATTACACCCAATCTAATCCCATCCTCCCCCTCACAGCCGCACCATTTTAATATCCCACCCAGTCTAATCTCACTCTGCCCCTCACTCCCCACATCCTATAATATGCCACCCAGTCTAAGCCACTCACCCACTCACTCCCCACACCCTTTAATATCCTACCCAGTCTAATCCCACTCTCCCCCTCAATTCCCAACCCATTAATATCCTACCAAGACTAATCCCACTCGCCCCCTCAATCCCCACTTGCTTTAATATCCCAACAAGTCTAATCCTACTCTCCCCTTATCTCCCCGCACCCTTCAATATCCCACCCAGTCTAATTCCACTCTCCCCCTCACTCCCCGCGCCCTTTAATGTCCCACTCAGTCTAATCCCACTCATCGCTCATTCCCCACTCCATTTAATATGCCACCCAGTCTAATCCCACTTCCCCCTCACTCCGTACATCCTTTAATATCCTACCCAGTCTAATCCCACTCTCCCCCTCATTCCCCGCACCCTTTAACCTCCCATCCAGTCTAATCCCACTCTCCTCCTCACTCACTGCACCGTTAAGTATCCAACCCAGTCTAATCCCACTCTCTCCCTAACTCCCCGCACCCTTCAGTATCCCACCCAGTCTAATCCCACCCTCCCACTCTCTCCCTGCTACCTTTAATATCCCACCCAGTCTAATCCCATTCTACCCCTCACTCCCTGCATCCTTCAATATCCCACCCAGTCTAATCAAACTGTCCCCCTCACTCCCTGCACTGTTAAATATCCCACCCAGTCTAATCACCCTCGCCCTTTCACTCCCCGCTAACTTTAATATCCAACCCAGTCAAATCCCACTCTCTCCATCTCTCCCCGCTCCGTTTGAAATCCCACCCAGTCTAATCCCACTCTCTCCCTCACTCCCGGCTCAATTTAATATCGCACTCAGTCTAATACCACTCTCCCTCTCACTCCCCGCACCATTTAATATCCCACCCAGTCTAATCCCATTCTACCCCTCACTCCCTGCACCCTTCAATATACCACCCAGTCTAATCCCACTCTTCCCCTCACTCACCACACCCTTTTAATATCCCACCCAGTCAAATTTGACTCTGCACCTCATTCCGCACATCCTATAAAAGCCACCCAGTCTTAACCCCATCTCCCCCTCACTCCCCACACTCTTTAATATACTACTCAGTCTAAGCCACTCACCCACTCACTCCCCACACCCTTTAATATACTACCCAGTCTAATCCGACTCTCCCCCTCAATTCCCAACCCATTAATATCCTACCAAGACTAATCCCACTCGACCCCTCAATCCCCACTTGCTTTAATATCCCAACAAATCTAATCCTACTCTCCCCTTATCTCCCCGCACCCTTCAATATCCCACCCAGTCTAATCCCACTCTTCCCCTCACTCACCACACCCTTTAATGTCCCACTCAGTCTAATCCCACGTTCCCCCTCACTCACCACACCCTTCAATATCCCACCCAGTCTAATCCCACTCTCCAGCTCACTGCTGCCACCCTTTTAATATCCCACCCAGTCAAATTTCACTCTGCACCTCATTCCGCACATCCTATAAAATGCCACCCAGTCTTAACCCCGTCTCCCCCTCACTCCCCACAGTCTATAATATCCATCCAGTCTAACCCAATCTCCCACTCACTCCCCACACCCTTTAATATCCTATCCAGTCTAATCCCACTCGCCCCCTCAATCCCCACTTGCTTTAATATCCCAACAAGTCTAATCCTAATCTCCCCTTATCTCCCCGCACCCTTCAATATCCCACCGAGTCTAATCCCACTCTCCTCTCCCTCCCCGCACCCTTTAATGTCCCACTCAGTCTAATCCCACTCATCCCTCATTCCCCAAACCATTTAATATGACAACCAGTCTAATCCCACTTTCCCCCTCACTCCTCACATCCTATAATATCCCACCCAGTCTAATCCCACTCACCCCTCACTCCACGCACCCTTTAACCTCCCATCCAGTCTAATCCCACTCTCCTCCTCACTCGCTGCACCATTAAATATCCAACCCAGTCTAATCCCAATCTCTCCCTCTCTCCCCGCACCGTTTAATATCCCACCCCGTCTAATCCCACTCTCTCCCTCACTCCCGGCTCAATTTAATGTCGCACCCAGTGTAATACCACTCTCCCTCTCACTCCACGGAAACTTTAGTAAACCACCCAGTCTAATCCCACTCTCCCCCTCACTCCCCGCACCATTTAATATCCCACCCAGTCTAATCCCACACTCCCCCTTTCTCCCCGCACCCTTTAATATTACACCCAATCTAATCCCACCCTCCCCCTCACAGCCGCACCATTTTAATATCCCACCCAGTCTAATCTCACTCTGCCCCTCATTCCCCACATCCTATAATATGCCACCCAGTCTAAACCCAAACTCCCCGTCACTCCCCACACTCTTTAATATCCTACCCAGTCTAAGCCAAGCACCCACTCACTCCCCACACCCTTTAATATCCTACCCAGTCTAATCCCACTCTCCCCCTCAATTCCCACACCCATTAATATCCTACCAAGACTAATCCCACTCGCCCCCTCAATCCCCACTTGCTTTAATATCCCAACAAGTCTAATCCTACTCTCCCCCTAACTCCCCGCACCCTTCAATATCCCCCCCAGTCTAATCTCACTCTGCACCTCATTCCCCACATCCTATAAAATGCCACACAGTCTAAACCCTATCTCCCTCTCACTCCCCACACTCTTTAATATCCTACCCAGTCTAAGCCACTCACCACCCTCACTCCCCACACCCTTTAATGTCCAACTCAGTCTAATCCCACTCATCCCTCATTCCCCAAACCATTTAATATGACACCCAGTCTAATCCCACTTTCCCCCTCACTCCCCACATTCTATAATATCCCACCCAGTCTAATCCCACTCACCCCTCACTCCACGCACCCTTTAACCTCCCATCCAGTCTAATCCCACTCTCCTCCTCACTCGCCGCACCATTAAATATCCAACCCAGTCTAATCCCACTCTCTCCCTCTCTCCCCGCACCGTTTAATATCCTACCCAGTCAAATCCCACTCTCTCCCTCTCTCCCCGCTCCGTTTGAAATCCCACCCAGTCTAATCCCACTCTCTCCCTCACTCCCTGCTCCCTTTAATATCGCACCCAGTCGAATCCCACTCTCCCCCTCACTCACTGCACCGTTTAATATCCCACCCAGTCTAATCCCACTCTCTCCCTCACTCCCGGCTCAATTTAATATCGCACCCAGTCTAATCCCACTCTCTCCCTCACTCACGGCTCAATTTAATATCGCACCCAGTCTAATCCCACTCTCCCTCTCACTCCCCGGAAACTTTAGTAAACCACCCATGCTAATCCCACTCTCCCCCTCACTCCCTGCACCATTTAATATCCCACCCAGTCTAATCCCACACTCCCCCTCTCTCCCCGCACCCTTTAATATTACACCCAATCTAATCCCACCATCCCCCTCACAGCTGCACCATTTTAATATCCCACCCAGTGTAATCTCACTCTGCCCCTCATTCCCCACATCCTATAATATGCCACCCAGTCTAAACCCAATCTCCCCCTCACTCCCCACACTCTTTAATATACTACCCAGTCTAATCCCACTCTCCCCCTCAATTCCCAAACCCATTAATATCCTACCAAGACTAATCCCACTCGCCCCCTCAATCCCCACTTGCTTTAATATCCCAACAAGTCTAATCCTACTCTCCCCTTATCTCCCCGCACCCTTCAATATCCCACCCAGTCTAATCCCACTCTCCCCCTCCCTCCCCGCACCCTTTAATGTCCCACTCAGTCTAATCCCACTCATCGCTCATTCCCCACTCCATTTAATATGCCACCCAGTCTAATCCCACTTTCCCCCTCACTCCGCACATCCTTTAATATCCTACCCAGTCTAATCCCACTCTCCCCCTCATTCCCCGCACCCTTTAACCTCCCATCCAGTCTCATCCCACTCTCCTCCTCACTCGCTGCACCGTTAAATATCCAACCCAGTCTAATCCCACTCTGTCCCTCTCTCCCCGCACCGTTTAATATCCCACCCAGTCTAATCCCACTCTCTCCCTCTTTCCCTGCTCCCTTTAATATCGCACCCAGTCTAATACCACTCTCCCTCTCACTTCCCAGAACCTTTATTAAACCACCCAGTCTAAGCCCACACTCGCCTTCACACCCCGCACCATTTAATATCCCACCCAGTCTAATCCCACACTCGCCTTCACACCCCGCACCATTTTAATATCCCACCCAGTCTAATCTCACTCTGCCCCTCATTCCCCACATCCTATAATATGCCACCCAGTCTAAACCCAATCTCCCCCTCACTCCCCACACTCTTTAATATACTACCCAGTCTAATCCCACTCTCCCCCTCAATTCCCACACCCATTAATATCCTACCAAGTCTAATCCCACACGCCCCCTCAATCCCCACTTCCTTTAATATCCCAACAAGTCTAATCCTACTCTCCCCCTAACTCCCCGCACCCTTCAATATCCCACCCAGTCTAATCCCACTCTCCCCTCCCTCCCCGCACCCTTTAATGTCCGACTCAGTCTAATCCCACTCATCCCTCATTCCCCAAACCATTTAATATGACACCCATTCTAATCCCACTTTCCCCCTCACTCCCCACATCCTATAATATCCCACCCAGTCTAATCCCACTCACCCCTCACTCCACGCACCCTTTAACCTCCCATCCAGTCTAATCCCACTCTCCTCCTCACTCGCCGCACCATTAAATATCCAACCCAGTCTAATCCCACTCTCTCCCTCTCTCCCCGCACCGTTTAATATCCCACCCAGTCTAATCCCACTCTCCCCCTCACTCCCGGCTCAATTTAATATCGCACCCAGTCTAATACCACTCTCCCTCTCACTCCCCGGAAACTTTAGTAAACCACCCAGTCTAATCCCAATCTCCCCTTAACTCCCCGCACCATTTAATATCCCACCCAGTCTAATCCCACACTCCCCCTCTCTCCCCGCGCCCTTTAATATTACACCCAATCCAATCCCACCCTCCCCCTCACAGCCGCACCATTTTAATATCCCACCCAGTCTAATCTCACTCTGCCCCTCATTCCCCACATCCTATAATATGCCACCCAGTCTAAACCCACTCTCCCCCTCACTCCCCACACTCTTTAATATACTACCCAGTCTAATCCCACTCTCCCCCTCAATTCCCACACCCATTAATATCCTACCAAGACTAATCCCACTCGCCCCCTCAATCCCCACTTCCTTTAATATCCCAACAAGTCAAATCCTACTCTCCCCTTATCTCCCCGCACCCTTCAATATCCCACCCAGTCTAATCCCACTCTCCCCCTCACTCCGCACATTTTTTAATATCCTACCCAGACTAATCCCACTCTCCCCCTCATTCCCTGCACCCTTTAACCTCCCATCCAGTCTAATCCCACTCTCCTCTTCACTCGCTGCACCGTTAAATATCCAACCCAGTCTAATCCCACTCTCTCCCTAACTCCCCGCACCCTTCAGTATCCCACCCAGTCTAATCCCACTCTTCCCCTCACTCACCACACCCTTTAATATCCCACCCAGTCTAATCCCACTCTGCACCTCATTCCGCACATCCTGTAAAATGCCACCCAGTCTAAACCCCATCTCCCCCTCACTCACCACACTCTTTAATATCCTACCCAGTCTAACCCACTCTCCCACTCACTCCCCACACCCTTTAATATCCTACCCAGTCTAATCCCATTCTCCCCCTCAACTCCCACACCCATTAATATCCTACCAAGTCTAATCCCACTCGCCCCATCAATCCCCGCTTCCTTTAATATCCCAACAAGTCTAATCCTACTCTCCCCCTAACTCCCCGCACCCTTCAATATCCCACCCAGTCTAATCCCACTCTCCGCTCCCTCCCCGCACCCTTCTATGTCCGACTCAGTCTAAACCCACTCATCCCTCATTCCCCACTCCATTTAATATGCAACCCAGTCTAATCCCAATTCCCCCTCACTCCCCACATCCTATAATATCCCACCCAGTCTAATCCCAATCACCCCTCACTCCACGCACCCTTTAACCTCACATCCAGTCTAATCCCACTCTCCTCCTCACTCGCCGCACCATTAAATATCCAACACAGTCTAATCCCACTCTCTCCCTCACTCCCCGCACCGTATAATATCCAACCCAGTCAAATCCCACTCTCTCCCTCTCTCCCCGCTCCGTTTGAAATCCCACCCAGTCTAATCGCACTCTCTCCCTCACTCCCTGCTCCCTTTAATATCGCACCCAGTCGAATCCCACTCTCCCCCTCACTCCCTGCACCGTTAAATATCCCACCCAGTCTAATCACCCTCGCCCCTTCACACCCGCTAACTTTAATATCCCACCCAGTCTAATCCCACTCTCCCCTAACTCCACACACCCTTTAATATACAACCCAGCCTAATCCCACGTTACCTCCCTCTCACCGAAGTCTTTACGATGCCACCCAGTCTAATTCCACTCTCAACCTCATTCCCTTACCCTTTAATATCCCACGCAGTCTAATCCCACTCTCACCAACACTCCAAGCGCCCATTATTATCCCACCCAGTCTAATACCACTCTCCCTCTCACTCCCCGGAACCTTTAGTATACCACCCAGTCTAATCCCACTCTCCCCCTCACTCCCCGCACCCTTTAATATCCCACCCAATCTAATCCCACTCTGCCCCTCACTCCCCGCACCCTTTAATTTCCCACCCAGACTAATCCCCCTCTCCCCCTCACTACCCGCTCCTTTGAATGTCCCACCCAGTCTAATCCCACTCTCCCCGCTCACTCCCCACATCCTTTAATATGATACCCAGTCTAATCCCACTCTCTATCTCATTCCCCAAACCCTTTAAAATCCCACCCAGTCTAATCCCACTCTCCCCCTCACTACCCGCACCCTTTAATATCCCATCCAGTCTAATCCCACTCTCCCTCTCTATCCCTGCACCGTTAAATATCCTGCCCAGTCTAATCCCCCTCCCCCCTAACTCCCCGCACCCTTCAGTATCCCACCCAGTCTAATCCCACTCTCTCCCTCACTCCCGCCTCAATTTAATATCGCACTCAGTCTAATAACATTCTCCCTCTCACTCCCCGGAAACTTTAGTAAACAACCCAGTCTAATCCCACTCCCCCCCACACTCCCCGCACCATTTAATATCCCACCCAGTCTAGTCCCACACTCCCCCTCTCTCCCCGCACCTTGTAATATTACACCCAATCTAATCCCACCCTCCCCCTCACAGCCGCACCATTTTAATATCCCACCCAGTCTAATCTCACTCTGCCCCTCACTCCCCACATCCTATAATATGCCACCCAGTCTAAGCCACTCACCCACTCACTCCCCACACCCTTTAATATCCTACCCAGTCTAATCCCACTCTCCCCCTCAATTCCCAACCCATTAATATCCTACCAAGACTAATCCCACTCGCCCCCTCAATCCCCACTTGCTTTAATATCCCAACAAGTCTAATCCTACTCTCCCCTTATCTCCCCGCACCCTTCAATATCCCACCCAGTCTAATTCCACTCTCCCCCTCACTCCCCGCGCCCTTTAATGTCCCACTCAGTCTAATCCCACTCATCGCTCATTCCCCACTCCATTTAATATGCCACCCAGTCTAATCCCACTTCCCCCTCACTCCGTACATCCTTTAATATCCTACCCAGTCTAATCCCACTCTCCCCCTCATTCCCCGCACCCTTTAACCTCCCATCCAGTCTAATCCCACTCTCCTCCTCACTCACTGCACCGTTAAGTATCCAACCCAGTCTAATCCCACTCTCTCCCTAACTCCCCGCACCCTTCAGTATCCCACCCAGTCTAATCCCACCCTCCCACTCTCTCCCTGCTACCTTTAATATCCCACCCAGTCTAATCCCATTCTACCCCTCACTCCCTGCATCCTTCAATATCCCACCCAGTCTAATCAAACTGTCCCCCTCACTCCCTGCACTGTTAAATATCCCACCCAGTCTAATCACCCTCGCCCTTTCACTCCCCGCTAACTTTAATATCCAACCCAGTCAAATCCCACTCTCTCCATCTCTCCCCGCTCCGTTTGAAATCCCACCCAGTCTAATCCCACTCTCTCCCTCACTCCCGGCTCAATTTAATATCGCACTCAGTCTAATACCACTCTCCCTCTCACTCCCCGCACCATTTAATATCCCACCCAGTCTAATCCCATTCTACCCCTCACTCCCTGCACCCTTCAATATACCACCCAGTCTAATCCCACTCTTCCCCTCACTCACCACACCCTTTTAATATCCCACCCAGTCAAATTTGACTCTGCACCTCATTCCGCACATCCTATAAAAGCCACCCAGTCTTAACCCCATCTCCCCCTCACTCCCCACACTCTTTAATATACTACTCAGTCTAAGCCACTCACCCACTCACTCCCCACACCCTTTAATATACTACCCAGTCTAATCCGACTCTCCCCCTCAATTCCCAACCCATTAATATCCTACCAAGACTAATCCCACTCGACCCCTCAATCCCCACTTGCTTTAATATCCCAACAAATCTAATCCTACTCTCCCCTTATCTCCCCGCACCCTTCAATATCCCACCCAGTCTAATCCCACTCTTCCCCTCACTCACCACACCCTTTAATGTCCCACTCAGTCTAATCCCACGTTCCCCCTCACTCACCACACCCTTCAATATCCCACCCAGTCTAATCCCACTCTCCAGCTCACTGCTGCCACCCTTTTAATATCCCACCCAGTCAAATTTCACTCTGCACCTCATTCCGCACATCCTATAAAATGCCACCCAGTCTTAACCCCGTCTCCCCCTCACTCCCCACAGTCTATAATATCCATCCAGTCTAACCCAATCTCCCACTCACTCCCCACACCCTTTAATATCCTATCCAGTCTAATCCCACACGCCCCCTCAATCCCCACTTGCTTTAATATCCCAACAAGTCTAATCCTAATCTCCCCTTATCTCCCCGCACCCTTCAATATCCCACCGAGTCTAATCCCACTCTCCTCTCCCTCCCCGCACCCTTTAATGTCCCACTCAGTCTAATCCCACTCATCCCTCATTCCCCAAACCATTTAATATGACAACCAGTCTAATCCCACTTTCCCCCTCACTCCTCACATCCTATAATATCCCACCCAGTCTAATCCCACTCACCCCTCACTCCACGCACCCTTTAACCTCCCATCCAGTCTAATCCCACTCTCCTCCTCACTCGCTGCACCATTAAATATCCAACCCAGTCTAATCCCAATCTCTCCCTCTCTCCCCGCACCGTTTAATATCCCACCCCGTCTAATCCCACTCTCTCCCTCACTCCCGGCTCAATTTAATGTCGCACCCAGTGTAATACCACTCTCCCTCTCACTCCACGGAAACTTTAGTAAACCACCCAGTCTAATCCCACTCTCCCCCTCACTCCCCGCACCATTTAATATCCCACCCAGTCTAATCCCACACTCCCCCTTTCTCCCCGCACCCTTTAATATTACACCCAATCTAATCCCACCCTCCCCCTCACAGCCGCACCATTTTAATATCCCACCCAGTCTAATCTCACTCTGCCCCTCATTCCCCACATCCTATAATATGCCACCCAGTCTAAACCCAAACTCCCCGTCACTCCCCACACTCTTTAATATCCTACCCAGTCTAAGCCAAGCACCCACTCACTCCCCACACCCTTTAATATCCTACCCAGTCTAATCCCACTCTCCCCCTCAATTCCCACACCCATTAATATCCTACCAAGACTAATCCCACTCGCCCCCTCAATCCCCACTTGCTTTAATATCCCAACAAGTCTAATCCTACTCTCCCCCTAACTCCCCGCACCCTTCAATATCCCCCCCAGTCTAATCTCACTCTGCACCTCATTCCCCACATCCTATAAAATGCCACACAGTCTAAACCCTATCTCCCTCTCACTCCCCACACTCTTTAATATCCTACCCAGTCTAAGCCACTCACCACCCTCACTCCCCACACCCTTTAATGTCCAACTCAGTCTAATCCCACTCATCCCTCATTCCCCAAACCATTTAATATGACACCCAGTCTAATCCCACTTTCCACCTCACTCCCCACATTCTATAATATCCCACCCAGTCTAATCCCACTCACCCCTCACTCCACGCACCCTTTAACCTCCCATCCAGTCTAATCCCACTCTCCTCCTCACTCGCCGCACCATTAAATATCCAACCCAGTCTAATCCCACTCTCTCCCTCTCTCCCCGCTCCGTTTGAAATCCCACCCAGTCTAATCCCACTCTCTCCCTCACTCCCTGCTCCCTTTAATATCGCACCCAGTCGAATCCCACTCTCCCCCTCACTCACTGCACCGTTTAATATCCCACCCAGTCTAATCCCACTCTCTCCCTCACTCCCGGCTCAATTTAATATCGCACCCAGTCTAATCCCACTCTCTCCCTCACTCACGGCTCAATTTAATATCGCACCCAGTCTAATCCCACTCTCCCTCTCACTCCCCGGAAACTTTAGTAAACCACCCATGCTAATCTCACTCTCCCCCTCACTCCCTGCACCATTTAATATCCCACCCAGTCTAGTCCCACACTGCCCCTCTCTCCCCGCACCCTTTAATATCCCACCCAATCTAATCCCACCATCCCCCTCACAGCTGCACCATTTTAATATCCCACCCAGTGTAATCTCACTCTGCCCCTCATTCCCCACATCCTATAATATGCCACCCAGTCTAAACCCAATCTCCCCCTCACTCCCCACACTCTTTAATATACTACCCAGTCTAATCCCACTCTCCCCCTCAATTCCCAAACCCATTAATATCCTACCAAGACTAATCCCACTCGCCCCCTCAATCCCCACTTGCTTTAATATCCCAACAAGTCTAATCCTACTCTCCCCTTATCTCCCCGCACCCTTCAATATCCCACCCAGTCTAATCCCACTCTCCCCCTCCCTCCCCGCACCCTTTAATGTCCCACTCAGTCTAATCCCACTCATCGCTCATTCCCCACTCCATTTAATATGCCACCCAGTCTAATCCCACTTTCCCCCTCACTCCGCACATCCTTTAATATCCTACCCAGTCTAATCCCACTCTCCCCCTCATTCCCCGCACCCTTTAACCTCCCATCCAGTCTCATCCCACTCTCCTCCTCACTCGCTGCACCGTTAAATATCCAACCCAGTCTAATCCCACTCTGTCCCTCTCTCCCCGCACCGTTTAATATCCCACCCAGTCTAATCCCACTCTCTCCCTCTTTCCCTGCTCCCTTTAATATCGCACCCAGTCTAATACCACTCTCCCTCTCACTTCCCAGAACCTTTATTAAACCACCCAGTCTAAGCCCACACTCGCCTTCACACCCCGCACCATTTAATATCCCACCCAGTCTAATCCCACACTCGCCTTCACACCCCGCACCATTTTAATATCCCACCCAGTCTAATCTCACTCTGCCCCTCATTCCCCACATCCTATAATATGCCACCCAGTCTAAACCCAATCTCCCCCTCACTCCCCACACTCTTTAATATACTACCCAGTCTAATCCCACTCTCCCCCTCAATTCCCACACCCATTAATATCCTACCAAGTCTAATCCCACACGCCCCCTCAATCCCCACTTCCTTTAATATCCCAACAAGTCTAATCCTACTCTCCCCCTAACTCCCCGCACCCTTCAATATCCCACCCAGTCTAATCCCACTCTCCCCTCCCTCCCCGCACCCTTTAATGTCCGACTCAGTCTAATCCCACTCATCCCTCATTCCCCAAACCATTTAATATGACACCCATTCTAATCCCACTTTCCCCCTCACTCCCCACATCCTATAATATCCCACCCAGTCTAATCCCACTCACCCCTCACTCCACGCACCCTTTAACCTCCCATCCAGTCTAATCCCACTCTCCTCCTCACTCGCCGCACCATTAAATATCCAACCCAGTCTAATCCCACTCTCTCCCTCTCTCCCCGCACCGTTTAATATCCCACCCAGTCTAATCCCACTCTCCCCCTCACTCCCGGCTCAATTTAATATCGCACCCAGTCTAATACCACTCTCCCTCTCACTCCCCGGAAACTTTAGTAAACCACCCAGTCTAATCCCAATCTCCCCTTAACTCCCCGCACCATTTAATATCCCACCCAGTCTAATCCCACACTCCCCCTCTCTCCCCGCGCCCTTTAATATTACACCCAATCCAATCCCACCCTCCCCCTCACAGCCGCACCATTTTAATATCCCACCCAGTCTAATCTCACTCTGCCCCTCATTCCCCACATCCTATAATATGCCACCCAGTCTAAACCCACTCTCCCCCTCACTCCCCACACTCTTTAATATACTACCCAGTCTAATCCCACTCTCCCCCTCAATTCCCACACCCATTAATATCCTACCAAGACTAATCCCACTCGCCCCCTCAATCCCCACTTCCTTTAATATCCCAACAAGTCAAATCCTACTCTCCCCTTATCTCCCCGCACCCTTCAATATCCCACCCAGTCTAATCCCACTCTCCCCCTCACTCCGCACATTTTTTAATATCCTACCCAGACTAATCCCACTCTCCCCCTCATTCCCTGCACCCTTTAACCTCCCATCCAGTCTAATCCCACTCTCCTCTTCACTCGCTGCACCGTTAAATATCCAACCCAGTCTAATCCCACTCTCTCCCTAACTCCCCGCACCCTTCAGTATCCCACCCAGTCTAATCCCACTCTTCCCCTCACTCACCACACCCTTTAATATCCCACCCAGTCTAATCCCACTCTGCACCTCATTCCGCACATCCTGTAAAATGCCACCCAGTCTAAACCCCATCTCCCCCTCACTCACCACACTCTTTAATATCCTACCCAGTCTAACCCACTCTCCCACTCACTCCCCACACCCTTTAATATCCTACCCAGTCTAATCCCATTCTCCCCCTCAACTCCCACACCCATTAATATCCTACCAAGTCTAATCCCACTCGCCCCATCAATCCCCGCTTCCTTTAATATCCCAACAAGTCTAATCCTACTCTCCCCCTAACTCCCCGCACCCTTCAATATCCCACCCAGTCTAATCCCACTCTCCGCTCCCTCCCCGCACCCTTCTATGTCCGACTCAGTCTAAACCCACTCATCCCTCATTCCCCACTCCATTTAATATGCAACCCAGTCTAATCCCAATTCCCCCTCACTCCCCACATCCTATAATATCCCACCCAGTCTAATCCCAATCACCCCTCACTCCACGCACCCTTTAACCTCACATCCAGTCTAATCCCACTCTCCTCCTCACTCGCCGCACCATTAAATATCCAACACAGTCTAATCCCACTCTCTCCCTCACTCCCCGCACCGTATAATATCCAACCCAGTCAAATCCCACTCTCTCCCTCTCTCCCCGCTCCGTTTGAAATCCCACCCAGTCTAATCGCACTCTCTCCCTCACTCCCTGCTCCCTTTAATATCGCACCCAGTCGAATCCCACTCTCCCCCTCACTCCCTGCACCGTTAAATATCCCACCCAGTCTAATCACCCTCGCCCCTTCACACCCGCTAACTTTAATATCCCACCCAGTCTAATCCCACTCTCCCCTAACTCCACACACCCTTTAATATACAACCCAGCCTAATCCCACGTTACCTCCCTCTCACCGAAGTCTTTACGATGCCACCCAGTCTAATTCCACTCTCAACCTCATTCCCTTACCCTTTAATATCCCACGCAGTCTAATCCCACTCTCACCAACACTCCAAGCGCCCATTATTATCCCACCCAGTCTAATACCACTCTCCCTCTCACTCCCCGGAACCTTTAGTATACCACCCAGTCTAATCCCACTCTCCCCCTCACTCCCCGCACCCTTTAATATCCCACCCAATCTAATCCCACTCTGCCCCTCACTCCCCGCACCCTTTAATTTCCCACCCAGACTAATCCCCCTCTCCCCCTCACTACCCGCTCCTTTGAATGTCCCACCCAGTCTAATCCCACTCTCCCCGCTCACTCCCCACATCCTTTAATATGATACCCAGTCTAATCCCACTCTCTATCTCATTCCCCACACCCTTTAAAATCCCACCCAGTCTAATCCCACTCTCCCCCTCACTACCCGCACCATTTAATATCCCATCCAGTCTAATCCCACTCTCCCTCTCTCTCCCTGCACCGTTAAATATCCCTCCCAGTCTAATCCCCCTCCCCCCTAACTCCCCGCACCCTTCAGTATCCCACCCAGTCTAATCCCACTCTCTCCCTCACTCCCGCCTCAATTTAATATCGCACCCAGTCTAATCCCACTCTCCCTCTCACTCCCCGGAAACTTTAGTAAACCACCCATGCTAATCCCACTCTCCCCCTCACTCCCTGCACCATTTAATATCCCACCCAGTCTAATCCCACACTCCCCCTCTCTCCCCGCACCCTTTAATATTACACCCAATCTAATCCCACCCTCCCCCTCACAGCCGCACCATTTTAATATCCCACCCAGGCTAATCTCACTCTGCCCCTCATTCCCCACATCCTATAATATGCCACCCAGTCTAAACCCAATCTCCCCCTCACTCCCCACACTCTTTAATATACTACCCAGTCTAATCCCACTCTCCCCCTCAATTCCCAAACCCATTAATATCCTACCAAGACTAATCCCACTCGCCCCCTCAATCCCCACTTGCTTTAATATCCCAACAATTCTAATCCTACTCTCCCCTTATCTCCCCGCACCCTTCAATATCCCACCCAGTCTAATCCCACTCTCCCCCTCCCTCCCCGCACCCTTTAATGTCCCACTCAGTCTAATCCCACTCATCGCTCATTCCCCACTCCATTTAATATGCCACCCAGTCTAATCCCACTTTCCCCCTCACTCCGCACATCCTTTAATATCCTACCCAGTCTAATCCCACTCTCCCCCTCATTCCCAGCACCCTTTAACCTCCCATCCAGTCTCATCCCACTCTCCTCCTCACTCGCTGCACCGTTAAATATCCAACCCAGTCTAATCCCACTCTGTCCCTCTCTCCCCGCACCGTTTAATATCCCACCCAGTCTAATCCCACTCTCTCCCTCTTTCCCTGCTCCCTTTAATATCGCACCCAGTCTAAAACCACTCTCCCTCTCACTTCCCAGAACCTTTATTAAACCACCCAGTCTAATCCCACACTCGCCTTCACACCCCGCACCATTTAATATCCCACCCAGTCTAATCCCACACTCTCCTTCACACCCGCACTATTTTAATATCCCACCCAGTCTAATCTCACTCTGCCCCTCATTCCCCACATCCTATAATATGCCACCCAGTCTAAACCCAATCTCCCCCTCACTCCCCACACTCTTTAATATACTACCCAGTCTAATCCCACTCTCCCCCTCAATTCCCACACCCATTAATATCCTACCAAGTCTAATCCCACACGCCCCCTCAATCCCCACTTCCTTTAATATCCCAACAAGTCTAATCCTACTCTCCCCCTAACTCCCCGCACCCTTCAATATCCCACCCAGTCTAATCCCACTCTCCCCTCCCTCCCCGCACCCTTTAATGTCCGACTCAGTCTAATCCCACTCATCCCTCATTCCCCAAACCATTTAATATGACACCCATTCTAATCCCACTTTCCCCCTCACTCCCCACATCCTATAATATCCCACCCAGTCTAATCCCACTCACCCCTCACTCCACGCACCCTTTAACCTCCCATCCAGTCTAATCCCACTCTCCTCCTCACTCGCCGCACCATTAAATATCCAACCCAGTCTAATGCCACTCTCTCCCTCTCTCCCCGCACCGTTTAATATCCCGCCCAGTCTAATCCCACTCTCCCCCTCACTCCCGGCTCAATTTAATATCGCACCCAGTCTAATACCACTCTCCCTCTCACTCCCCGGAAACTTTAGTAAACCACCCAGTCTAATCCCAATCTCCCCTTAACTCCCCGCACCATTTAATATCCCACCCAGTCTAATCCCACACTCCCCCTCTCTCCCCGCGCCCTTTAATATTACACCCAATCCAATCCCACCCTCCTCCTCACAGCCGCAACATTTTAATATCCCACCCAGTCTAATCTCACTCTGCCCCTCATTCCCCACATCCTATAATATGCCACCCAGTCTAAACCCACTCTCCCCCTCACTCCCCACACTCTTTAATATACTACCCAGTCTAATCCCACTCGCCCCCTCAATCCCCACTTCCTTTAATATCCCAACAAGTCAAATCCTACTCTCCCCTTATCTCCCCGCACCCTTCAATATCCCACCCAGTCTAATCCCACTCTCCCCCTCACTCCGCACATTTTTTAATATCCTACCCAGACTAATCCCACTCTCCCCCTCATTCCCTGCACCCTTTAACCTCCCATCCAGTTTAATCCCACTCTCCTCTTCACTCGCTGCACCGTTAAATATCCAACCCAGTCTAATCCCACTCTCTCCCTAACTCCCCGCACCCTTCAGTATCCCACCCAGTCTAATCCCACTCTTCCCCTCACTCACCACACCCTTTAATATCCCACCCAGTCTAATCCCACTCTGCACCTCATTCCGCACATCCTGTAAAATGCCACCCAGTCTAAACCCCATCTCCCCCTCACTCACCACACTCTTTAATATCCTACCCAGTCTAACCCACTCTCCCACTCACTCCCCACACCCTTTAATATCCTACCCAGTCTAATCCCATTCTCCCCCTCAACTCCCACACCCATTAATATCCTACCAAGTCTAATCCCACTCGCCCCATCAATCCCCGCTTCCTTTAATATCCCAACAAGTCTAATCCTACTCTCCCCCTAACTCCCCGCACCCTTCAATATCCCACCCAGTCTAATCCCACTCTCCGCTCCCTCCCCGCACCCTTCTATGTCCGACTCAGTCTAAACCCACTCATCCCTCATTCCCCACTCCATTTAATATGCAACCCAGTCTAATCCCAATTCCCCCTCACTCCCCACATCCTATAATATCCCACCCAGTCTAATCCCAATCACCCCTCACTCCACGCACCCTTTAACCTCACATCCAGTCTAATCCCACTCTCCTCCTCACTCGCCGCACCATTAAATATCCAACACAGTCTAATCCCACTCTCTCCCTCACTCCCCGCACCGTATAATATCCAACCCAGTCAAATCCCACTCTCTCCCTCTCTCCCCGCTCCGTTTGAAATCCCACCCAGTCTAATCGCACTCTCTCCCTCACTCCCAGCTCCCTTTAATATCGCACCCAGTCGAATCCCACTCTCCCCCTCACTCCCTGCACCGTTAAATATCCCACCCAGTCTAATCACCCTCGCCCCTTCACACCCGCTAACTTTAATATCCCACCCAGTCTAATCCCACTCTCCCCTAACTCCCCACACCCTTTAATATACAACCCAGCCTAATCCCACGTTACCTCCCTCTCACCGAAGTCTTTACGATGCCACCCAGTCTAATTCCACTCTCAACCTCATTCCCTTACCCTTTAATATCCCACGCAGTCTAATCCCACTCTCACCAACACTCCAAGCGCCCATTATTATCCCACCCAGTCTAATACCACTCTCCCTCTCACTCCCCGGAACCTTTAGTATACCACCCAGTCTAATCCCACTCTCCCCCTCACTCCCCGCACCCTTTAATATCCCACCCAATCTAATCCCACTCTGCCCCTCACTCCCCGCACCCTTTAATTTCCCACCCAGACTAATCCCCCTCTCCCCCTCACTACCCGCTCCTTTGAATGTCCCACCCAGTCTAATCCCACTCTCCCCGCTCACTCCCCACATCCTTTAATATGATACCCAGTCTAATCCCACTCTCTATCTCATTCCCCTCACCCTTTAATATCCCACCCAGTCTAATCCCACTCTCCCCGCTCACTCCCCACATCCTTTAATATGATACCCAGTCTAATCCCACTCTCTATCTCATTCCCCAAACCCTTTAAAATCCCACCCAGTCTAATCCCACTCTCCCCCTCACTACCCGCACCATTTAATATCCCATCCAGTCTAATCCCACTCTCCCTCTCTCTCCCTGCACCGTTAAATATCCCTCCCAGTCTAATCCCCCTCCCCCCTAACTCCCCGCACCCTTCAGTATCCCACCCAGTCTAATCCCACCCTCCCCCTCTCTCACCACATCCTATACCATGCCACCCAGTCTAATCCCACTCTCTCCCTCACTCCCGCCTCAATTTAATATCGCACCCAGTCTAATACCACTCTCCCTCTCACTCCCCGGAAACTTTAGTAAACCACCCAGTCTAATCCCACTCTCCCCCTCACTCCCTGCACCATTTAATATCCCACCCAGTCTAATCCCACACTCCCCCTCACTCCCCGCACCCTTTAATATCCCACCCAATCTAATCCCACCCTCCCCCTCACACCAGCACCATTTTAATATCCCACCCAGTCTAATCTCACTCTGCACCTCATTCCCCACATCCTATAAAATGCCACCCAGTCTAAACCCCATCTCCCCCTCACTCCCCACACTCTTTAATATCCTACCCAGTCTAAGCGACTCACCACCCTCACTCCCCACACCCTTTAATATCCTACACAGTCTAATCCCATTCTCCCCCTCAATTCCCACACCCATTAATATCCTACCAAGTCTAATCCCACTCGCCCCCTCAATCCCCGCTTCCTTTAATATCCCAACAAGTCTAATCCAACTCTCCCCCTAACTCCCCGCACCCTTCAATATCCCACCCAGTCTAATCCCACTCTCCCCTCCCTCCCCGCACCCTTTAATGTCCAACTCAGTCTAATCCCACTCATCCCTCATTCCCCAAACCATTTAATATGACACCCAGTCTAATCCCACTTTCCCCCTCACTCCCCACATTCTATAATATCCCACCCAGTCTAATCCCACTCACCCCTCACTCCACGCACCCTTTAACCTCCCATCCAGTCTAATCCCACTCTCCTCCTCACTCGCCGCACCATTAAATATCCAACCCAGTCTAATCCCACTCTCTCCCTCACTCCCGGCTCAATTTAATATCGCACTCAGTCTAATAACATTCTCCCTCTCACTCCCCGGAAACTTTAGTAAACAACCCAGTCTAATCCCACTCCCCCCCACGCTCCCTGCACCATTTAATATCCCACCCAGTCTAATCCCACACTCCCCCTCTCTCCCCGCACCCTTTAATATTACACCCAATCTAATCCCACCCTACCCCTCACAGCCGCACCATTTTAATATCCCACCCAGGCTAATCTCACTCTGCCCCTCATTCCCCACATCCTATAATATGCCACCCAGTCTAAACCCAATCTCCCCCTCACTCCCCACACTCTTTAATATACTACCCAGTCTAATCCCACTCTCCCCCTCAATTCCCAAACCCATTAATATCCTACCAAGACTAATCCCACTCGCCCCCTCAATCCCCACTTGCTTTAATATCCCAACAAGTCTAATCCTACTCTCCCCTTATCTCCCCGCACCCTTCAATATCCCACCCAGTCTAATCCCACTCTCCCCCTCCCTCCCCGCACCCTTTAATGTCCCACTCAGTCTAATCCCACTCATCGCTCATTCCCCACTCCATTTAATATGCCACCCAGTCTAATCCCACTTTCCCCCTCACTCCGCACATCCTTTAATATCCTACCCAGTCTAATCCCACTCTCCCCCTCATTCCCCGCACCCTTTAACCTCCCATCCAGTCTCATCCCACTCTCCTCCTCACTCGCTGCACCGTTAAATATCCAACCCAGTCTAATCCCACTCTGTCCCTCTCTCCCCGCACCGTTTAATATCCCACCCAGTCTAATCCCACTCTCTCCCTCTTTCCCTGCTCCCTTTAATATCGCACCCAGTCTAATACCACTCTCCCTCTCACTTCCCAGAACCTTTATTAAACCACCCAGTCTAATCCCACACTCGCCTTCACACCCCGCACCATTTAATATCCCACCCAGTCTAATCCCACACTCTCCTTCACACCCGCACTATTTTAATATCCCACCCAGTCTAATCTCACTCTGCCCCTCATTCCCCACATCCTATAATATGCCACCCAGTCTAAACCCAATCTCCCCCTCACTCCCCACACTCTTTAATATACTACCCAGTCTAATCCCACTCTCCCCCTCAATTCCCACACCCATTAATATCCTACCAAGTCTAATCCCACACGCCCCCTCAATCCCCACTTCCTTTAATATCCCAACAAGTCTAATCCTACTCTCCCCCTAACTCCCCGCACCCTTCAATATCCCACCCAGTCTAATCCCACTCTCCCCTCCCTCCCCGCACCCTTTAATGTCCGACTCAGTCTAATCCCACTCATCCCTCATTCCCCAAACCATTTAATATGACACCCATTCTAATCCCACTTTCCCCCTCACTCCCCACATCCTATAATATCCCACCCAGTCTAATCCCACTCACCCCTCACTCCACGCACCCTTTAACCTCCCATCCAGTCTAATCCCACTCTCCTCCTCACTCGCCGCACCATTAAATATCCAACCCAGTCTAATGCCACTCTCTCCCTCTCTCCCCGCACCGTTTAATATCCCACCCAGTCTAATCCCACTCTCCCCCTCACTCCCGGCTCAATTTAATATCGCACCCAGTCTAATACCACTCTCCCTCTCACTTCCCGGAAACTTTAGTAAACCACCCAGTCTAATCCCAATCTCCCCTTAACTCCCCGCACCATTTAATATCCCACCCAGTCTAATCCCACACTCCCCCTCTCTCCCCGCGCCCTTTAATATTACACCCAATCCAATCCCACCCTCCTCCTCACAGCCGCACCATTTTAATATCCCACCCAGTCTAATCTCACTCTGCCCCTCATTCCCCACATCCTATAATATGCCACCCAGTCTAAACCCAATCTCCCCCTCACTCCCCACACTCTTTAATATACTACCCAGTCTAATCCCACTCTCCCCTCAATTCCCAAACCCATTAATATCCTACCAAGACTAATCCCACTCGCCCCCTCAATCCCCACTTGCTTTAATATCCCAACAAGTCTAATCCTACTCTCCCCTTATCTCCCCGCACCCTTCAATATCCCACCCAGTCTAATCCCACTCTCCCCCTCCCTCCCCGCACCCTTTAATGTCCCACTCAGTCTAATCCCACTCATCGCTCATTCCCCACTCCATTTAATATGCCACCCAGTCTAATCCCACTTTCCCCCTCACTCCGCACATCCTTTAATATCCTACCCAGTCTAATCCCACTCTCCCCCTCATTCCCCGCACCCTTTAACCTCCCATCCAGTCTCATCCCACTCTCCTCCTCACTCGCTGCACCGTTAAATATCCAACCCAGTCTAATCCCACTCTGTCCCTCTCTCCCCGCACCGTTTAATATCCCACCCAGTCTAATCGCACTCTCTCCCTCACTCCCTGCTCCCTTTAATATCGCACCCAGTCGAATCCCACTCTCCCCCTCACTCCCTGCACCGTTAAATATCCCACCCAGTCTAATCACCCTCGCCCCTTCACACCCGCTAACTTTAATATCCCACCCAGTCTAATCCCACTCTCCCCTAACTCCACACACCCTTTAATATACAACCCAGCCTAATCCCACGTTACCTCCCTCTCACCGAAGTCTTTACGATGCCACCCAGTCTAATTCCACTCTCAACCTCATTCCCTTACCCTTTAATATCCCACGCAGTCTAATCCCACTCTCACCAACACTCCAAGCGCCCATTATTATCCCACCCAGTCTAATACCACTCTCCCTCTCACTCCCCGGAACCTTTAGTATACCACCCAGTCTAATCCCACTCTCCCCCTCACTCCCCGCACCCTTTAATATCCCACCCAATCTAATCCCACTCTGCCCCTCACTCCCCGCACCCTTTAATTTCCCACCCAGACTAATCCCCCTCTCCCCCTCACTACCCGCTCCTTTGAATGTCCCACCCAGTCTAATCCCACTCTCCCCGCTCACTCCCCACATCCTTTAATATGATACCCAGTCTAATCCCACTCTCTATCTCATTCCCCAAACCCTTTAAAATCCCACCCAGTCTAATCCCACTCTCCCCCTCACTACCCGCACCATTTAATATCCCATCCAGTCTAATCCCACTCTCCCTCTCTCTCCCTGCACCGTTAAATATCCCTCCCAGTCTAATCCCCCTCCCCCCTAACTCCCCGCACCCTTCAGTATCCCACCCAGTCTAATCCCACTCTCTCCCTCACTCCCGCCTCAATTTAATATCGCACTCAGTCTAATAACATTCTCCCTCTCACTCCCCGGAAACTTTAGTAAACAACCCAGTCTAATCCCACTCCCCCCCACACTCCCCGCACCATTTAATATCCCACCCAGTCTAGTCCCACACTCCCCCTCTCTCCCCGCACCTTGTAATATTACACCCAATCTAATCCCATCCTCCCCCTCACAGCCGCAGCATTTTAATATCCCACCCAGTCTAATCTCACACTCCCCCTCTCTCCCCGCACCCTTTAATATTACACCCAATCTAATCCCATCCTCCCCCTCACAGCCGCACCATTTTAATATCCCACCCAGTCTAATCTCACTCTGCCCCTCACTCCCCACATCCTATAATATGCCACCCAGTCTAAGCCACTCACCCACTCACTCCCCACACCCTTTAATATCCTACCCAGTCTAATCCCACTCTCCCCCTCAATTCCCAACCCATTAATATCCTACCAAGACTAATCCCACTCGCCCCCTCAATCCCCACTTGCTTTAATATCCCAACAAGTCTAATCCTACTCTCCCCTTATCTCCCCGCACCCTTCAATATCCCACCCAGTCTAATTCCACTCTCCCCCTCACTCCCCGCGCCCTTTAATGTCCCACTCAGTCTAATCCCACTCATCGCTCATTCCCCACTCCATTTAATATGCCACCCAGTCTAATCCCACTTCCCCCTCACTCCGTACATCCTTTAATATCCTACCCAGTCTAATCCCACTCTCCCCCTCATTCCCCGCACCCTTTAACCTCCCATCCAGTCTAATCCCACTCTCCTCCTCACTCACTGCACCGTTAAGTATCCAACCCAGTCTAATCCCACTCTCTCCCTAACTCCCCGCACCCTTCAGTATCCCACCCAGTCTAATCCCACCCTCCCACTCTCTCCCTGCTACCTTTAATATCCCACCCAGTCTAATCCCATTCTACCCCTCACTCCCTGCATCCTTCAATATCCCACCCAGTCTAATCAAACTGTCCCCCTCACTCCCTGCACTGTTAAATATCCCACCCAGTCTAATCACCCTCGCCCTTTCACTCCCCGCTAACTTTAATATCCAACCCAGTCAAATCCCACTCTCTCCATCTCTCCCCGCTCCGTTTGAAATCCCACCCAGTCTAATCCCACTCTCTCCCTCACTCCCGGCTCAATTTAATATCGCACTCAGTCTAATACCACTCTCCCTCTCACTCCCCGCACCATTTAATATCCCACCCAGTCTAATCCCATTCTACCCCTCACTCCCTGCACCCTTCAATATACCACCCAGTCTAATCCCACTCTTCCCCTCACTCACCACACCCTTTTAATATCCCACCCAGTCAAATTTGACTCTGCACCTCATTCCGCACATCCTATAAAAGCCACCCAGTCTTAACCCCATCTCCCCCTCACTCCCCACACTCTTTAATATACTACTCAGTCTAAGCCACTCACCCACTCACTCCCCACACCCTTTAATATACTACCCAGTCTAATCCGACTCTCCCCCTCAATTCCCAACCCATTAATATCCTACCAAGACTAATCCCACTCGACCCCTCAATCCCCACTTGCTTTAATATCCCAACAAATCTAATCCTACTCTCCCCTTATCTCCCCGCACCCTTCAATATCCCACCCAGTCTAATCCCACTCTTCCCCTCACTCACCACACCCTTTAATGTCCCACTCAGTCTAATCCCACGTTCCCCCTCACTCACCACACCCTTCAATATCCCACCCAGTCTAATCCCACTCTCCAGCTCACTGCTGCCACCCTTTTAATATCCCACCCAGTCAAATTTCACTCTGCACCTCATTCCGCACATCCTATAAAATGCCACCCAGTCTTAACCCCGTCTCCCCCTCACTCCCCACAGTCTATAATATCCATCCAGTCTAACCCAATCTCCCACTCACTCCCCACACCCTTTAATATCCTATCCAGTCTAATCCCACTCGCCCCCTCAATCCCCACTTGCTTTAATATCCCAACAAGTCTAATCCTAATCTCCCCTTATCTCCCCGCACCCTTCAATATCCCACCGAGTCTAATCCCACTCTCCTCTCCCTCCCCGCACCCTTTAATGTCCCACTCAGTCTAATCCCACTCATCCCTCATTCCCCAAACCATTTAATATGACAACCAGTCTAATCCCACTTTCCCCCTCACTCCTCACATCCTATAATATCCCACCCAGTCTAATCCCACTCACCCCTCACTCCACGCACCCTTTAACCTCCCATCCAGTCTAATCCCACTCTCCTCCTCACTCGCTGCACCATTAAATATCCAACCCAGTCTAATCCCAATCTCTCCCTCTCTCCCCGCACCGTTTAATATCCCACCCCGTCTAATCCCACTCTCTCCCTCACTCCCGGCTCAATTTAATGTCGCACCCAGTGTAATACCACTCTCCCTCTCACTCCACGGAAACTTTAGTAAACCACCCAGTCTAATCCCACTCTCCCCCTCACTCCCCGCACCATTTAATATCCCACCCAGTCTAATCCCACACTCCCCCTTTCTCCCCGCACCCTTTAATATTACACCCAATCTAATCCCACCCTCCCCCTCACAGCCGCACCATTTTAATATCCCACCCAGTCTAATCTCACTCTGCCCCTCATTCCCCACATCCTATAATATGCCACCCAGTCTAAACCCAAACTCCCCGTCACTCCCCACACTCTTTAATATCCTACCCAGTCTAAGCCAAGCACCCACTCACTCCCCACACCCTTTAATATCCTACCCAGTCTAATCCCACTCTCCCCCTCAATTCCCACACCCATTAATATCCTACCAAGACTAATCCCACTCGCCCCCTCAATCCCCACTTGCTTTAATATCCCAACAAGTCTAATCCTACTCTCCCCCTAACTCCCCGCACCCTTCAATATCCCCCCCAGTCTAATCTCACTCTGCACCTCATTCCCCACATCCTATAAAATGCCACACAGTCTAAACCCTATCTCCCTCTCACTCCCCACACTCTTTAATATCCTACCCAGTCTAAGCCACTCACCACCCTCACTCCCCACACCCTTTAATGTCCAACTCAGTCTAATCCCACTCATCCCTCATTCCCCAAACCATTTAATATGACACCCAGTCTAATCCCACTTTCCCCCTCACTCCCCACATTCTATAATATCCCACCCAGTCTAATCCCACTCACCCCTCACTCCACGCACCCTTTAACCTCCCATCCAGTCTAATCCCACTCTCCTCCTCACTCGCCGCACCATTAAATATCCAACCCAGTCTAATCCCACTCTCTCCCTCTCTCCCCGCACCGTTTAATATCCTACCCAGTCAAATCCCACTCTCTCCCTCACTCCCCGCACCATTAAATATCCAACCCAGTCAAATCCCACTCTCTCCCTCTCTCCCCGCTCCGTTTGAAATCCCACCCAGTCTAATCCCACTCTCTCCCTCACTCCCTGCTCCCTTTAATATCGCACCCAGTCGAATCCCACTCTCCCCCTCACTCACTGCACCGTTTAATATCCCACCCAGTCTAATCCCACTCTCTCCCTCACTCCCGGCTCAATTTAATATCGCACCCAGTCTAATCCCACTCTCTCCCTCACTCACGGCTCAATTTAATATCGCACCCAGTCTAATCCCACTCTCCCTCTCACTCCCCGGAAACTTTAGTAAACCACCCATGCTAATCCCACTCTCCCCCTCACTCCCTGCACCATTTAATATCCCACCCAGTCTAATCCCACACTCCCCCTCTCTCCCCGCACCCTTTAATATTACACCCAATCTAATCCCACCATCCCCCTCACAGCTGCACCATTTTAATATCCCACCCAGTGTAATCTCACTCTGCCCCTCATTCCCCACATCCTATAATATGCCACCCAGTCTAAACCCAATCTCCCCCTCACTCCCCACACTCTTTAATATACTACCCAGTCTAATCCCACTCTCCCCCTCAATTCCCAAACCCATTAATATCCTACCAAGACTAATCCCACTCGCCCCCTCAATCCCCACTTGCTTTAATATCCCAACAAGTCTAATCCTACTCTCCCCTTATCTCCCCGCACCCTTCAATATCCCACCCAGTCTAATCCCACTCTCCCCCTCCCTCCCCGCACCCTTTAATGTCCCACTCAGTCTAATCCCACTCATCGCTCATTCCCCACTCCATTTAATATGCCACCCAGTCTAATCCCACTTTCCCCCTCACTCCGCACATCCTTTAATATCCTACCCAGTCTAATCCCACTCTCCCCCTCATTCCCCGCACCCTTTAACCTCCCATCCAGTCTCATCCCACTCTCCTCCTCACTCGCTGCACCGTTAAATATCCAACCCAGTCTAATCCCACTCTGTCCCTCTCTCCCCGCACCGTTTAATATCCCACCCAGTCTAATCCCACTCTCTCCCTCTTTCCCTGCTCCCTTTAATATCGCACCCAGTCTAATACCACTCTCCCTCTCACTTCCCAGAACCTTTATTAAACCACCCAGTCTAAGCCCACACTCGCCTTCACACCCCGCACCATTTAATATCCCACCCAGTCTAATCCCACACTCGCCTTCACACCCCGCACCATTTTAATATCCCACCCAGTCTAATCTCACTCTGCCCCTCATTCCCCACATCCTATAATATGCCACCCAGTCTAAACCCAATCTCCCCCTCACTCCCCACACTCTTTAATATACTACCCAGTCTAATCCCACTCTCCCCCTCAATTCCCACACCCATTAATATCCTACCAAGTCTAATCCCACACGCCCCCTCAATCCCCACTTCCTTTAATATCCCAACAAGTCTAATCCTACTCTCCCCCTAACTCCCCGCACCCTTCAATATCCCACCCAGTCTAATCCCACTCTCCCCTCCCTCCCCGCACCCTTTAATGTCCGACTCAGTCTAATCCCACTCATCCCTCATTCCCCAAACCATTTAATATGACACCCATTCTAATCCCACTTTCCCCCTCACTCCCCACATCCTATAATATCCCACCCAGTCTAATCCCACTCACCCCTCACTCCACGCACCCTTTAACCTCCCATCCAGTCTAATCCCACTCTCCTCCTCACTCGCCGCACCATTAAATATCCAACCCAGTCTAATCCCACTCTCTCCCTCTCTCCCCGCACCGTTTAATATCCCACCCAGTCTAATCCCACTCTCCCCCTCACTCCCGGCTCAATTTAATATCGCACCCAGTCTAATACCACTCTCCCTCTCACTCCCCGGAAACTTTAGTAAACCACCCAGTCTAATCCCAATCTCCCCTTAACTCCCCGCACCATTTAATATCCCACCCAGTCTAATCCCACACTCCCCCTCTCTCCCCGCGCCCTTTAATATTACACCCAATCCAATCCCACCCTCCCCCTCACAGCCGCACCATTTTAATATCCCACCCAGTCTAATCTCACTCTGCCCCTCATTCCCCACATCCTATAATATGCCACCCAGTCTAAACCCACTCTCCCCCTCACTCCCCACACTCTTTAATATACTACCCAGTCTAATCCCACTCTCCCCCTCAATTCCCACACCCATTAATATCCTACCAAGACTAATCCCACTCGCCCCCTCAATCCCCACTTCCTTTAATATCCCAACAAGTCAAATCCTACTCTCCCCTTATCTCCCCGCACCCTTCAATATCCCACCCAGTCTAATCCCACTCTCCCCCTCACTCCGCACATTTTTTAATATCCTACCCAGACTAATCCCACTCTCCCCCTCATTCCCTGCACCCTTTAACCTCCCATCCAGTCTAATCCCACTCTCCTCTTCACTCGCTGCACCGTTAAATATCCAACCCAGTCTAATCCCACTCTCTCCCTAACTCCCCGCACCCTTCAGTATCCCACCCAGTCTAATCCCACTCTTCCCCTCACTCACCACACCCTTTAATATCCCACCCAGTCTAATCCCACTCTGCACCTCATTCCGCACATCCTGTAAAATGCCACCCAGTCTAAACCCCATCTCCCCCTCACTCACCACACTCTTTAATATCCTACCCAGTCTAACCCACTCTCCCACTCACTCCCCACACCCTTTAATATCCTACCCAGTCTAATCCCATTCTCCCCCTCAACTCCCACACCCATTAATATCCTACCAAGTCTAATCCCACTCGCCCCATCAATCCCCGCTTCCTTTAATATCCCAACAAGTCTAATCCTACTCTCCCCCTAACTCCCCGCACCCTTCAATATCCCACCCAGTCTAATCCCACTCTCCGCTCCCTCCCCGCACCCTTCTATGTCCGACTCAGTCTAAACCCACTCATCCCTCATTCCCCACTCCATTTAATATGCAACCCAGTCTAATCCCAATTCCCCCTCACTCCCCACATCCTATAATATCCCACCCAGTCTAATCCCAATCACCCCTCACTCCACGCACCCTTTAACCTCACATCCAGTCTAATCCCACTCTCCTCCTCACTCGCCGCACCATTAAATATCCAACACAGTCTAATCCCACTCTCTCCCTCACTCCCCGCACCGTATAATATCCAACCCAGTCAAATCCCACTCTCTCCCTCTCTCCCCGCTCCGTTTGAAATCCCACCCAGTCTAATCGCACTCTCTCCCTCACTCCCTGCTCCCTTTAATATCGCACCCAGTCGAATCCCACTCTCCCCCTCACTCCCTGCACCGTTAAATATCCCACCCAGTCTAATCACCCTCGCCCCTTCACACCCGCTAACTTTAATATCCCACCCAGTCTAATCCCACTCTCCCCTAACTCCACACACCCTTTAATATACAACCCAGCCTAATCCCACGTTACCTCCCTCTCACCGAAGTCTTTACGATGCCACCCAGTCTAATTCCACTCTCAACCTCATTCCCTTACCCTTTAATATCCCACGCAGTCTAATCCCACTCTCACCAACACTCCAAGCGCCCATTATTATCCCACCCAGTCTAATACCACTCTCCCTCTCACTCCCCGGAACCTTTAGTATACCACCCAGTCTAATCCCACTCTCCCCCTCACTCCCCGCACCCTTTAATATCCCACCCAATCTAATCCCACTCTGCCCCTCACTCCCCGCACCCTTTAATTTCCCACCCAGACTAATCCCCCTCTCCCCCTCACTACCCGCTCCTTTGAATGTCCCACCCAGTCTAATCCCACTCTCCCCGCTCACTCCCCACATCCTTTAATATGATACCCAGTCTAATCCCACTCTCTATCTCATTCCCCAAACCCTTTAAAATCCCACCCAGTCTAATCCCACTCTCCCCCTCACTACCCGCACCATTTAATATCCCATCCAGTCTAATCCCACTCTCCCTCTCTCTCCCTGCACCGTTAAATATCCCTCCCAGTCTAATCCCCCTCCCCCCTAACTCCCCGCACCCTTCAGTATCCCACCCAGTCTAATCCCACTCTCTCCCTCACTCCCGCCTCAATTTAATATCGCACTCAGTCTAATAACATTCTCCCTCTCACTCCCCGGAAACTTTAGTAAACAACCCAGTCTAATCCCACTCCCCCCCACACTCCCCGCACCATTTAATATCCCACCCAGTCTAGTCCCACACTCCCCCTCTCTCCCCGCACCTTGTAATATTACACCCAATCTAATCCCACCCTCCCCCTCACAGCCGCACCATTTTAATATCCCACCCAGTCTAATCTCACTCTGCCCCTCACTCCCCACATCCTATAATATGCCACCCAGTCTAAGCCACTCACCCACTCACTCCCCACACCCTTTAATATCCTACCCAGTCTAATCCCACTCTCCCCCTCAATTCCCAACCCATTAATATCCTACCAAGACTAATCCCACTCGCCCCCTCAATCCCCACTTGCTTTAATATCCCAACAAGTCTAATCCTACTCTCCCCTTATCTCCCCGCACCCTTCAATATCCCACCCAGTCTAATTCCACTCTCCCCCTCACTCCCCGCGCCCTTTAATGTCCCACTCAGTCTAATCCCACTCATCGCTCATTCCCCACTCCATTTAATATGCCACCCAGTCTAATCCCACTTCCCCCTCACTCCGTACATCCTTTAATATCCTACCCAGTCTAATCCCACTCTCCCCCTCATTCCCCGCACCCTTTAACCTCCCATCCAGTCTAATCCCACTCTCCTCCTCACTCACTGCACCGTTAAGTATCCAACCCAGTCTAATCCCACTCTCTCCCTAACTCCCCGCACCCTTCAGTATCCCACCCAGTCTAATCCCACCCTCCCACTCTCTCCCTGCTACCTTTAATATCCCACCCAGTCTAATCCCATTCTACCCCTCACTCCCTGCATCCTTCAATATCCCACCCAGTCTAATCAAACTGTCCCCCTCACTCCCTGCACTGTTAAATATCCCACCCAGTCTAATCACCCTCGCCCTTTCACTCCCCGCTAACTTTAATATCCAACCCAGTCAAATCCCACTCTCTCCATCTCTCCCCGCTCCGTTTGAAATCCCACCCAGTCTAATCCCACTCTCTCCCTCACTCCCGGCTCAATTTAATATCGCACTCAGTCTAATACCACTCTCCCTCTCACTCCCCGCACCATTTAATATCCCACCCAGTCTAATCCCATTCTACCCCTCACTCCCTGCACCCTTCAATATACCACCCAGTCTAATCCCACTCTTCCCCTCACTCACCACACCCTTTTAATATCCCACCCAGTCAAATTTGACTCTGCACCTCATTCCGCACATCCTATAAAAGCCACCCAGTCTTAACCCCATCTCCCCCTCACTCCCCACACTCTTTAATATACTACTCAGTCTAAGCCACTCACCCACTCACTCCCCACACCCTTTAATATACTACCCAGTCTAATCCGACTCTCCCCCTCAATTCCCAACCCATTAATATCCTACCAAGACTAATCCCACTCGACCCCTCAATCCCCACTTGCTTTAATATCCCAACAAATCTAATCCTACTCTCCCCTTATCTCCCCGCACCCTTCAATATCCCACCCAGTCTAATCCCACTCTTCCCCTCACTCACCACACCCTTTAATGTCCCACTCAGTCTAATCCCACGTTCCCCCTCACTCACCACACCCTTCAATATCCCACCCAGTCTAATCCCACTCTCCAGCTCACTGCTGCCACCCTTTTAATATCCCACCCAGTCAAATTTCACTCTGCACCTCATTCCGCACATCCTATAAAATGCCACCCAGTCTTAACCCCGTCTCCCCCTCACTCCCCACAGTCTATAATATCCATCCAGTCTAACCCAATCTCCCACTCACTCCCCACACCCTTTAATATCCTATCCAGTCTAATCCCACTCGCCCCCTCAATCCCCACTTGCTTTAATATCCCAACAAGTCTAATCCTAATCTCCCCTTATCTCCCCGCACCCTTCAATATCCCACCGAGTCTAATCCCACTCTCCTCTCCCTCCCCGCACCCTTTAATGTCCCACTCAGTCTAATCCCACTCATCCCTCATTCCCCAAACCATTTAATATGACAACCAGTCTAATCCCACTTTCCCCCTCACTCCTCACATCCTATAATATCCCACCCAGTCTAATCCCACTCACCCCTCACTCCACGCACCCTTTAACCTCCCATCCAGTCTAATCCCACTCTCCTCCTCACTCGCTGCACCATTAAATATCCAACCCAGTCTAATCCCAATCTCTCCCTCTCTCCCCGCACCGTTTAATATCCCACCCCGTCTAATCCCACTCTCTCCCTCACTCCCGGCTCAATTTAATGTCGCACCCAGTGTAATACCACTCTCCCTCTCACTCCACGGAAACTTTAGTAAACCACCCAGTCTAATCCCACTCTCCCCCTCACTCCCCGCACCATTTAATATCCCACCCAGTCTAATCCCACACTCCCCCTTTCTCCCCGCACCCTTTAATATTACACCCAATCTAATCCCACCCTCCCCCTCACAGCCGCACCATTTTAATATCCCACCCAGTCTAATCTCACTCTGCCCCTCATTCCCCACATCCTATAATATGCCACCCAGTCTAAACCCAAACTCCCCGTCACTCCCCACACTCTTTAATATCCTACCCAGTCTAAGCCAAGCACCCACTCACTCCCCACACCCTTTAATATCCTACCCAGTCTAATCCCACTCTCCCCCTCAATTCCCACACCCATTAATATCCTACCAAGACTAATCCCACTCGCCCCCTCAATCCCCACTTGCTTTAATATCCCAACAAGTCTAATCCTACTCTCCCCCTAACTCCCCGCACCCTTCAATATCCCCCCCAGTCTAATCTCACTCTGCACCTCATTCCCCACATCCTATAAAATGCCACACAGTCTAAACCCTATCTCCCTCTCACTCCCCACACTCTTTAATATCCTACCCAGTCTAAGCCACTCACCACCCTCACTCCCCACACCCTTTAATGTCCAACTCAGTCTAATCCCACTCATCCCTCATTCCCCAAACCATTTAATATGACACCCAGTCTAATCCCACTTTCCCCCTCACTCCCCACATTCTATAATATCCCACCCAGTCTAATCCCACTCACCCCTCACTCCACGCACCCTTTAACCTCCCATCCAGTCTAATCCCACTCTCCTCCTCACTCGCCGCACCATTAAATATCCAACCCAGTCTAATCCCACTCTCTCCCTCTCTCCCCGCACCGTTTAATATCCTACCCAGTCAAATCCCACTCTCTCCCTCTCTCCCCGCACCGTTTAATATCCTACCCAGTCAAATCCCACTCTCTCCCTCTCTCCCCGCTCCGTTTGAAATCCCACCCAGTCTAATCCCACTCTCTCCCTCACTCCCTGCTCCCTTTAATATCGCACCCAGTCGAATCCCACTCTCCCCCTCACTCACTGCACCGTTTAATATCCCACCCAGTCTAATCCCACTCTCTCCCTCACTCCCGGCTCAATTTAATATCGCACCCAGTCTAATCCCACTCTCTCCCTCACTCACGGCTCAATTTAATATCGCACCCAGTCTAATCCCACTCTCCCTCTCACTCCCCGGAAACTTTAGTAAACCACCCATGCTAATCCCACTCTCCCCCTCACTCCCTGCACCATTTAATATCCCACCCAGTCTAGTCCCACACTGCCCCTCTCTCCCCGCACCCTTTAATATCCCACCCAATCTAATCCCACCATCCCCCTCACAGCTGCACCATTTTAATATCCCACCCAGTGTAATCTCACTCTGCCCCTCATTCCCCACATCCTATAATATGCCACCCAGTCTAAACCCAATCTCCCCCTCACTCCCCACACTCTTTAATATACTACCCAGTCTAATCCCACTCTCCCCCTCAATTCCCAAACCCATTAATATCCTACCAAGACTAATCCCACTCGCCCCCTCAATCCCCACTTGCTTTAATATCCCAACAAGTCTAATCCTACTCTCCCCTTATCTCCCCGCACCCTTCAATATCCCACCCAGTCTAATCCCACTCTCCCCCTCACTCCCCGCACCCTTTAATGTCCCACTCAGTCTAATCCCACTCATCGCTCATTCCCCACTCCATTTAATATGCCACCCAGTCTAATCCCACTTTCCCCCTCACTCCGCACATCCTTTAATATCCTACCCAGTCTAATCCCACTCTCCCCCTCATTCCCCGCACCCTTTAACCTCCCATCCAGTCTCATCCCACTCTCCTCCTCACTCGCTGCACCGTTAAATATCCAACCCAGTCTAATCCCACTCTGTCCCTCTCTCCCCGCACCGTTTAATATCCCACCCAGTCTAATCCCACTCTCTCCCTCTTTCCCTGCTCCCTTTAATATCGCACCCAGTCTAATACCACTCTCCCTCTCACTTCCCAGAACCTTTATTAAACCACCCAGTCTAAGCCCACACTCGCCTTCACACCCCGCACCATTTAATATCCCACCCAGTCTAATCCCACACTCGCCTTCACACCCCGCACCATTTTAATATCCCACCCAGTCTAATCTCACTCTGCCCCTCATTCCCCACATCCTATAATATGCCACCCAGTCTAAACCCAATCTCCCCCTCACTCCCCACACTCTTTAATATACTACCCAGTCTAATCCCACTCTCCCCCTCAATTCCCACACCCATTAATATCCTACCAAGTCTAATCCCACACGCCCCCTCAATCCCCACTTCCTTTAATATCCCAACAAGTCTAATCCTACTCTCCCCCTAACTCCCCGCACCCTTCAATATCCCACCCAGTCTAATCCCACTCTCCCCTCCCTCCCCGCACCCTTTAATGTCCGACTCAGTCTAATCCCACTCATCCCTCATTCCCCAAACCATTTAATATGACACCCATTCTAATCCCACTTTCCCCCTCACTCCCCACATCCTATAATATCCCACCCAGTCTAATCCCACTCACCCCTCACTCCACGCACCCTTTAACCTCCCATCCAGTCTAATCCCACTCTCCTCCTCACTCGCCGCACCATTAAATATCCAACCCAGTCTAATCCCACTCTCTCCCTCTCTCCCCGCACCGTTTAATATCCCACCCAGTCTAATCCCACTCTCCCCCTCACTCCCGGCTCAATTTAATATCGCACCCAGTCTAATACCACTCTCCCTCTCACTCCCCGGAAACTTTAGTAAACCACCCAGTCTAATCCCAATCTCCCTTTAACTCCCCGCACCATTTAATATCCCACCCAGTCTAATCCCACACTCCCCCTCTCTCCCCGCGCCCTTTAATATTACACCCAATCCAATCCCACCCTCCCCCTCACAGCCGCACCATTTTAATATCCCACCCAGTCTAATCTCACTCTGCCCCTCATTCCCCACATCCTATAATATGCCACCCAGTCTAAACCCACTCTCCCCCTCACTCCCCACACTCTTTAATATACTACCCAGTCTAATCCCACTCTCCCCCTCAATTCCCACACCCATTAATATCCTACCAAGACTAATCCCACTCGCCCCCTCAATCCCCACTTCCTTTAATATCCCAACAAGTCAAATCCTACTCTCCCCTTATCTCCCCGCACCCTTCAATATCCCACCCAGTCTAATCCCACTCTCCCCCTCACTCCGCACATTTTTTAATATCCTACCCAGACTAATCCCACTCTCCCCCTCATTCCCTGCACCCTTTAACCTCCCATCCAGTTTAATCCCACTCTCCTCTTCACTCGCTGCACCGTTAAATATCCAACCCAGTCTAATCCCACTCTCTCCCTAACTCCCCGCACCCTTCAGTATCCCACCCAGTCTAATCCCACTCTTCCCCTCACTCACCACACCCTTTAATATCCCACCCAGTCTAATCCCACTCTGCACCTCATTCCGCACATCCTGTAAAATGCCACCCAGTCTAAACCCCATCTCCCCCTCACTCACCACACTCTTTAATATCCTACCCAGTCTAACCCACTCTCCCACTCACTCCCCACACCCTTTAATATCCTACCCAGTCTAATCCCATTCTCCCCCTCAACTCCCACACCCATTAATATCCTACCAAGTCTAATCCCACTCGCCCCATCAATCCCCGCTTCCTTTAATATCCCAACAAGTCTAATCCTACTCTCCCCCTAACTCCCCGCACCCTTCAATATCCCACCCAGTCTAATCCCACTCTCCGCTCCCTCCCCGCACCCTTCTATGTCCGACTCAGTCTAAACCCACTCATCCCTCATTCCCCACTCCATTTAATATGCAACCCAGTCTAATCCCAATTCCCCCTCACTCCCCACATCCTATAATATCCCACCCAGTCTAATCCCAATCACCCCTCACTCCACGCACCCTTTAACCTCACATCCAGTCTAATCCCACTCTCCTCCTCACTCGCCGCACCATTAAATATCCAACACAGTCTAATCCCACTCTCTCCCTCACTCCCCGCACCGTATAATATCCAACCCAGTCAAATCCCACTCTCTCCCTCTCTCCCCGCTCCGTTTGAAATCCCACCCAGTCTAATCCCACTCTCTCCCTCACTCCCTGCTCCCTTTAATATCGCACCCAGTCGAATCCCACTCTCCCCCTCACTCCCTGCACCGTTAAATATCCCACCCAGTCTAATCACCCTCGCCCCTTCACACCCGCTAACTTTAATATCCCACCCAGTCTAATCCCACTCTCCCCTAACTCCCCACACCCTTTAATATACAACCCAGCCTAATCCCACGTTACCTCCCTCTCACCGAAGTCTTTACGATGCCACCCAGTCTAATTCCACTCTCAACCTCATTCCCTTACCCTTTAATATCCCACGCAGTCTAATCCCACTCTCACCAACACTCCCCGCACCCTTTAATATCCCACCCAATCTAATCCCACTCTGCCCCTCACTCCCCGGAACCTTTAGTATACCACCCAGTCTAATCCCACTCTCCCCCTCACTCCCCGCACCCTTTAATATCCCACCCAATCTAATCCCACTCTGCCCCTCACTCCCCGCACCCTTTAATTTCCCACCTAGACTAATCCCCCTCTCCCCCTCACTACCCGCTCCTTTGAATGTCCCACCCAGTCTAATCCCACTCTCCCCGCTCACTCCCCACATCCTTTAATATGATACCCAGTCGAATCCCACTCTCTATCTCATTCCCCTCACCCTTTAATATCCCACCCAGTCTAATCCCACTCTCCCCGCTCACTCCCCACATCCTTTAATATGATACCCAGTCTAATCCCACTCTCTATCTCATTCCCCAAACCCTTTAAAATCCCACCCAGTCTAATCCCACTCTCCCCCTCACTACCCGCACCATTTAATATCCCATCCAGTCTAATCCCACTCTCCCTCTCTCTCCCTGCACCGTTAAATATCCCTCCCAGTCTAATCCCCCTCCCCCCTAACTCCCCGCACCCTTCAGTATCCCACCCAGTCTAATCCCACCCTCCCCCTCTCTCACCACATCCTATACCATGCCACCCAGTCTAATCCCACTCTCTCCCTCACTCCCGCCTCAATTTAATATCGCACCCAGTCTAATACCACTCTCCCTCTCACTCCCCGGAAACTTTAGTAAACCACCCAGCCTAATCCCACTCTCCCCCTCACTCCCTGCACCATTTAATATCCCACCCAGTCTAATCCCACACTCCCCCTCACTCCCCGCACCCTTTAATATCCCACCCAATCTAATCCCACCCTCCCCCTCACACCAGCACCATTTTAATATCCCACCCAGTCTAATCTCACTCTGCACCTCATTCCCCACATCCTATAAAATGCCACCCAGTCTAAACCCCATCTCCCCCTCACTCCCCACACTCTTTAATATCCTACCCAGTCTAAGCGACTCACCACCCTCACTCCCCACACCCTTTAATATCCTACACAGTCTAATCCCATTCTCCCCCTCAATTCCCACACCCATTAATATCCTACCAAGTCTAATCCCACTCGCCCCCTCAATCCCCGCTTCCTTTAATATCCCAACAAGTCTAATCCAACTCTCCCCCTAACTCCCCGCACCCTTCAATATCCCACCCAGTCTAATCCCACTCTCCCCTCCCTCCCCGCACCCTTTAATGTCCAACTCAGTCTAATCCCACTCATCCCTCATTCCCCAAACCATTTAATATGACACCCAGTCTAATCCCACTTTCCCCCTCACTCCCCACATTCTATAATATCCCACCCAGTCTAATCCCACTCACCCCTCACTCCACGCACCCTTTAACCTCCCATCCAGTCTAATCCCACTCTCCTCCTCACTCGCCGCACCATTAAATATCCAACCCAGTCTAATCCCACTCTCTCCCTCACTCCCGGCTCAATTTAATATCGCACTCAGTCTAATAACATTCTCCCTCTCACTCCCCGGAAACTTTAGTAAACAACCCAGTCTAATCCCACTCCCCCCCACGCTCCCCGCACCATTTAATATCCCACCCAGTCTAGTCCCACACTGCCCCTCTCTCCCCGCACCTTGTAATATTACACCCAATCTAATCCCATCCTCCCCCTCACAGCCGCAGCATTTTAATATCCCACCCAGTCTAATCTCACTCTGCCCCTCACTCCCCACATCCTATAATATGCCACCCGGTCTAAGCCACTCACCCACTCACTCCCCACACCCTTTAATATCCTACCCAGTCTAATCCCACTCTCCCCCTCAATTCCCAACCCATTAATATCCTACCAAGACTAATCCCACTCGCCCCCTCAATCCCCACTTGCTTTAATATCCCAACAAGTCTAATCCTACTCTCCCCTTATCTCCCTGCACCCTTCAATATCCCACCCAGTCTAATCCCACTCTCCCCCTCCCTCCCCGCGCCCTTTAATGTCCCACTCAGTCTAATCCCACTCATCGCTCATTCCCCACTCCATTTAATATACCACCCAGTCTAATCCCACTCTCCCCGCTCACTCCCCACATCCTTTAATATGATACGCAGTCTAATACCACTCTCTATCTCATTCCCCTCACCCTTTAAAATCCCACACAGTCTAATCCCACTGTCCCCCTCACTACCCGCACCCTTTAATATCCCATCCAGTCTAATCCCACCCTCCCCGTCTCTCCGTGTAATATCCCACCCAGTCTAATCCCATTCTACCCCTCACTGCCTGCACCCTTCAATATCCCACCAAGTCTAATCCCACTCTTCCCCTCACTCCACGCACCCTTTAACCTCCCATCCAGTCTAATCCCACTCTCCTCCTCACTCGCCGCACCATTAAATATCCAACCCAGTCTAATCCCACTCTCTCCCTCTCTCCCCGCACCGTTTAATATCCTACCCAGTCAAATCCCACTCTCTCCCTCTCTCCCCGCTCCGTTTGAAATCCCACCCAGTCTAATCCCACTCTCTCCCTCACTCCCTGCTCCCTTTAATATCGCACCCAGTCGAATCCCACTCTCCCCCTCACTCACTGCACCGTTTAATATCCCACCCAGTCTAATCCCACTCTCTCCCTCACTCCCGGCTCAATTTAATATCGCACCCAGTCTAATCCCACTCTCCCTCTCACTCCCCGGAAACTTTAGTAAACCACCCATGCTAATCCCACTCTCCCCCTCACTCCCTGCACCATTTAATATCCCACCCAGTCTAATCCCACACTCCCCCTCGCTCCCCGCACCCTTTAATATTACACCCAATCTAATCCCACCCTCCCCCTCACAGCTGCACCATTTTAATATCCCACCCAGTGTAATCTCACTCTGCCCCTCATTCCCCACATCCTATAATATGCCACCCAGTCTAAACCCAATCTCCCCCTCACTCCCCACACTCTTTAATATACTACCCAGTCTAATCCCACTCTCCCCCTCAATTCCCACACCCATTAATATCCTACCAAGACTAATCCCACTCGCCCCCTCAATCCCCACTTGCTTTAATATCCCAACAAGTCTAATCCTACTCTCCCCTTATCTCCCCGCACCCTTCAATATCCCACCCAGTCTAATCCAACTCTCCCCCTCCCTCCCCGCACCCTTTAATGTCCCACTCAGTCTAATCCCACTCATCGCTCATTCCCCACTCCATTTAATATGCCACCCAGTCTATCCCACTTTCCCCCTCACTCCGCACATCCTTTAATATCCTACCCAGTCTAATCCCACTCTCCCCCTCATTCCCCGCACCCTTTAACCTCCCATCCAGTCTCATCCCACTCTCCTCCTCACTCGCTGCACCGTTAAATATCCAACCCAGTCTAATCCCACTCTGTCCCTCTCTCCCCGCACCGTTTAATATCCCACCCAGTCTAATCCCACTCTCTCCCTCTTTCCCTGCTCCCTTTAATATCGCACCCAGTCTAATACCACTCTCCCTCTCACTTCCCAGAACCTTTATTAAACCACCCAGTCTAATCCCACACTCGCCTTCACACCCCGCACCATTTAATATCCCACCCAGTCTAATCTCACTCTGCCCCTCATTCCCCACATCCTATAATATGCCACCCAGTCTAAACCCAATCTCCCCCTCACTCCCCACACTCTTTAATATACTACCCAGTCTAATCCCACTCTCCCCCTCAATTCCCACACCCATTAATATCCTACCAAGACTAATCCCACTCGCCCCCTCAATCCACACTTCCTTTAATATCCCAACAAGTCTAATCCTACTCTCCCCTTATCTCCCCGCACCCTTCAATATCCCACCCAGTCTAATCCCACTCTCCCCTCCCTCCCCGCACCCTTTAATGTCCGACTCAGTCTAATCCCACTCATCCCTCATTCCCCAAACCATTTAATATGACACCCATTCTAATCCCACTTTCCCCCTCACTCCCCACATCCTATAATATCCCACCCAGTCTAATCCCACTCACCCCTCACTCCACGCACCCTTTAACCTCCCATCCAGTCTAATCCCACTCTCCTCCTCACTCGCCGCACCATTAAAAATCCAACCCAGTCTAATCTCACTCTCTCCCTCTCTCCCCGCACTGTTTAAAATCCCAACCAGTCAAATCCCACTCTCTCCCTCTCTCCCCGCTCCGTTTGAAATCCTACCCAGTCTAATCCCACTCTCTCCCTCGCTCCCTGCTCCCTTTAATATCGCACCCAGTCGAATCCCACTCTCCCCCTCATTCCCTGCACCGTTTAATATCCCACCCAGTCTGATCCCACTCTCTCCCTCACTCCCGGCTCAATTTAATATCGCACTCAGTCTAATACCACTCTCCCTCTCACTCCCCGGAAACTTTAGTAAACCACCCATGCTAATCCCACTCTCCCCCTCACTCCCTGCACCATTTAATATCCCACCCAGTCTAATCCCACACTCCCCCTCTCTCCCCGCACCCTTTAATATTACACCCAATCCAATCCCACCCTCCCCCTCACAGCCGCACCATTTTAATATCCCACCCAGGCTAATCTCACTCTGCCCCTCATTCCCCACATCCTATAATATGCCACCCAGTCTAAACCCAATCTCCCCCTCACTCCCCACACCCTTTAATATACTACCCAGTCTAATCCCACTCTCCCCCTCAATTCCCAAACCCATTAATATCCTACCAAGACTAATCCCACTCGCCCCCTCAATCCCCACTTGCTTTAATATCCCAACAGGTCTAATCCTACTCTCCCCTTATCTCCCCGCACCCTTCAATATCCCACCCAGTCTAATCCCACTCTCCCCCTCCCTCCCCGCACCCTTTAATGTCCCACTCAGTCTAATCCCACTCATCGCTCATTCCCCACTCCATTTAATATGCCACCCAGTCTAATCCCACTTTCCCCCTCACTCCGCACATCCTTTAATATCCTACCCAGTCTAATCCCACTCTCCCCCTCATTCCCCGCACCCTTTAACCTCCCATCCAGTCTCATCCCACTCTCCTCCTCACTCGCTGCACCGTTAAATATCCAACCCAGTCTAATCCCACTCTGTCCCTCTCTCCCCGCACCGTTTAATATCCCACCCAGTCTAATCCCACTCTGTCCCTCTCTCCCCGCACCGTTTAATATCCCACCCAGTCTAATCCCACTCTCTCCCTCTTTCCCTGCTCCCTTTAATATCGCACCCAGTCTAATACCACTCTCCCTCTCACTTCCCAGAACCTTTATTAAACCACCCAGTCTAATCCCACACTCGCCTTCACACCCCGCACCATTTAATATCCCACCCAGTCTAATCCCACACTCTCCTTCACACCCGCACCATTTTAATATCCCACCCAGTCTAATCTCACTCTGCCCCTCATTCCCCACATCCTATAATATGCCACCCAGTCTAAACCCAATCTCCCCCTCACTCCCCACACTCTTTAATATACTACCCAGTCTAATCCCACTCTCCCCCTCAATTCCCACACCCATTAATATCCTACCAAGTCTAATCCCACACGCCCCCTCAATCCACACTTCCTTTAATATCCCAACAAGTCTAATCCTACTCTCCCCCTAACTCCCCGCACCCTTCAATATCCCACCCAGTCTAATCCCACTCTCCCCTCCCTCCCCGCACCCTTTAATGTCCGACTCAGTCTAATCCCACTCATCCCTCATTCCCCAAACCATTTAATATGACACCCATTCTAATCCCACTTTCCCCCTCACTCCCCACATCCTATAATATCCCACCCAGTCTAATCCCACTCACCCCTCACTCCACGCACCCTTTAACCTCCCATCCAGTCTAATCCCACTCTCCTCCTCACTCGCCGCACCATTAAATATCCAACCCAGTCTAATGCCACTCTCTCCCTCTCTCCCCGCACCGTTTAATATCCCACCCAGTCTAATCCCACTCTCCCCCTCACTCCCGGCTCAATTTAATATCGCACCCAGTCTAATACCACTCTCCCTCTCACTCCCCGGAAACTTTAGTAAACCACCCAGTCTAATCCCAATCTCCCCTTAACTCCCCGCACCATTTAATATCCCACCCAGTCTAATCCCACACTCCCCCTCTCTCCCCGCGCCCTTTAATATTACACCCAATCCAATCCCACCCTCCCCCTCACAGCCGCACCATTTTAATATCCCACCCAGTCTAATCTCACTCTGCCCCTCATTCCCCACATCCTATAATATGCCACCCAGTCTAAACCCACTCTCCCCCTCACTCCCCACACTCTTTAATATACTACCCAGTCTAATCCCACTCTCCCCCTCAATTCCCACACCCATTAATATCCTACCAAGACTAATCCCACTCGCCCCCTCAATCCCCACTTCCTTTAATATCCCAACAAGTCAAATCCTACTCTCCCCTTATCTCCCCGCACCCTTCAATATCCCACCCAGTCTAATCCCACTCTCCCCCTCACTCCGCACATTTTTTAATATCCTACCCAGACTAATCCCACTCTCCCCCTCATTCCCTGCACCCTTTAACCTCCCATCCAGTCTAATCCCACTCTCCTCTTCACTCGCTGCACCGTTAAATATCCAACCCAGTCTAATCCCACTCTCCCTAACTCCCCGCACCCTTCAGTATCCCACCCAGTCTAATCCCACTCTTCCCCTCACTCACCACACCCTTTAATATCCCACCCAGTCTAATCCCACTCTGCACCTCATTCCGCACATCCTGTAAAATGCCACCCAGTCTAAACCCCATCTCCCCCTCACTCACCACACTCTTTAATATCCTACCCAGTCTAACCCACTCTCCCACTCACTCCCCACACCCTTTAATATCCTACCCAGTCTAATCCCATTCTCCCCCTCAACTCCCACACCCATTAATATCCTACCAAGTCTAATCCCACTCGCCCCATCAATCCCCGCTTCCTTTAATATCCCAACAAGTCTAATCCTACTCTCCCCCTAACTCCCCGCACCCTTCAATATCCCACCCAGTCTAATCCCACTCTCCGCTCCCTCCCCGCACCCTTCTATGTCCGACTCAGTCTAAACCCACTCATCCCTCATTCCCCACTCCATTTAATATGCAACCCAGTCTAATCCCAATTCCCCCTCACTCCCCACATCCTATAATATCCCACCCAGTCTAATCCCAATCACCCCTCACTCCACGCACCCTTTAACCTCACATCCAGTCTAATCCCACTCTCCTCCTCACTCGCCGCACCATTAAATATCCAACACAGTCTAATCCCACTCTCTCCCTCACTCCCCGCACCGTATAATATCCAACCCAGTCAAATCCCACTCTCTCCCTCTCTCCCCGCTCCGTTTGAAATCCCACCCAGTCTAATCGCACTCTCTCCCTCACTCCCTGCTCCCTTTAATATCGCACCCAGTCGAATCCCACTCTCCCCCTCACTCCCTGCACCGTTAAATATCCCACCCAGTCTAATCACCCTCGCCCCTTCACACCCGCTAACTTTAATATCCCACCCAGTCTAATCCCACTCTCCCCTAACTCCACACACCCTTTAATATACAACCCAGCCTAATCCCACGTTACCTCCCTCTCACCGAAGTCTTTACGATGCCACCCAGTCTAATTCCACTCTCAACCTCATTCCCTTACCCTTTAATATCCCACGCAGTCTAATCCCACTCTCACCAACACTCCAAGCGCCCATTATTATCCCACCCAGTCTAAAACCACTCTCCCTCTCACTCCCCGGAACCTTTAGTATACCACCCAGTCTAATCCCACTCTCCCCCTCACTCCCCGCACCCTTTAATATCCCACCCAATCTAATCCCACTCTGCCCCTCACTCCCCGCACCCTTTAATTTCCCACCCAGACTAATCCCCCTCTCCCCCTCACTACCCGCTCCTTTGAATGTCCCACCCAGTCTAATCCCACTCTCCCCGCGCACTCCCCACATCCTTTAATATGATACCCAGTCTAATCCCACTCTCTATCTCATTCCCCAAACCCTTTAAAATCCCACCCAGTCTAATCCCACTCTCCCCCTCACTACCCGCACCATTTAATATCCCATCCAGTCTAATCCCACTCTCCCTCTCTATCCCTGCACCGTTAAATATCCTGCCCAGTCTAATCCCCCTCCCCCCTAACTCCCCGCACCCTTCAGTATCCCACCCAGTCTAATCCCACCCTCCCCCTCTCTCACCACATCCTATACCATGCCACCCAGTCTAATCCCACTCTCTCCCTCACTCCCGCCTCAATTTAATATCGCACCCAGTCTAATACCACTCTCCCTCTCACTCCCCGGAAACTTTAGTAAACCACCCAGCCTAATCCCACTCTCCCCCTCACTCCCTGCACCATTTAATATCCCACCCAGTCTAATCCCACACTCCCCCTCACTCCCCGCACCCTTTAATATCCCACCCAATCTAATCCCACCCTCCCCCTCACAGCCGCACCATTTTAATATCCCACCCAGGCTAATCTCACTCTGCCCCTCATTCCCCACATCCTATAATATGCCACCCAGTCTAAACCCAATCTCCCCCTCACTCCCCACACTCTTTAATATACTACCCAGTCTAATCCCACTCTCCCCCTCAATTCCCAAACCCATTAATATCCTACCAAGACTAATCCCACTCGCCCCCTCAATCCCCACTTGCTTTAATATCCCAACAAGTCTAATCCTACTCTCCCCTTATCTCCCCGCACCCTTCAATATCCCACCCAGTCTAATCCCACTCTCCCCCTCCCTCCCCGCACCCTTTAATGTCCCACTCAGTCTAATTCCACTCATCGCTCATTCCCCACTCCATTTAATATGCCACCCAGTCTAATCCCACTTTCCCCCTCACTCCGCACATCCTTTAATATCCTACCCAGTCTAATCCCACTCTCCCCCTCATTCCCCGCACCCTTTAACCTCCCATCCAGTCTCATCCCACTCTCCCCCTCACTCGCCGCACCGTTAAATATCCAACCCAGTCTAATCCCACTCTGTCCCTCTCTCCCCGCACCGTTTAATATCCCACCCAGTCTAATCCCACTCTCTCCCTCTTTCCCTGCTCCCTTTAATATCGCACCCAGTCTAATACCACTCTCCCTCTCACTTCCCAGAACCTTTATTAAACCACCCAGTCTAATCCCACACTCGCCTTCACACCCCGCACCATTTAATATCCCACCCAGTCTAATCCCACACTCTCCTTCACACCCACACCATTTTAATATCCCACCCAGTCTAATCTCACTCTGCCCCTCATTCCCCACATCCTATAATATGCCACCCAGTCTAAACCCCATCTCCCCCTCACTCCCCACACCCATTAATATCCTACCCAGTCTAAGCCACTCACCCACTCACTCCCCACACCCTTTAATATCCTACCCAGTCTAATCCCACTCTCCCCCTCAATTCCCACACCCATTAATATCCTACCAAGACTAATCCCACTCGCCCACTCAATCCCCACTTGCTTTAATATCCCAACAAGTCTAATCCTACTCTCCACTTATCTCCCCGCACCCTTCAATATCCCACCCAGTCTAATCCCACTCTCCCCCTCCCTCCCCGCACCCTTTAATGTCCCACTCATGCTAATCCCACACATCCATCATTCCCCACTCCATTTAATATGTCACACAGTCTAATCCCACTTTCCCCCCACTCCGCACATCCTTTAATATCCCACCGAGTCTAATCCCACATTAACACCCTCTCACCGAAGCCTTTACTATGCCACCCAGTCTACTTCCACTCTCACCCTCATTCCCACACACTTTAATGTCCCACGCAGTCTAATCCCACTCTCACCAACACTCCACGCGCCCATTAATATCCCACCCAGTCTAATACCACTCTCCCTCTCATCCCCGGAACCTTTAATATCCCACCCAGTCTAATCCCACTCTCCCCCTCACTCCCCGCACCCTTTAATATCCCACCCAATCTAATCCCACTCTCCCCCTCACTCCTCGCACCCTTTAATGTCCCACCCAGTCTAATCCCACTCCCCCCTCACTCCCCAGGCACTTTAATATCCCTGCCAAACTAATCCCACTCTTCCCCCTCACTCACCACATCCTTTAATATCCCACCCAGTCTAATCCCACTCTCCCCGCTCAGTCCCCACATCCTTTAATATGATACCCAGTCTAATCCCACTCTCTATCTCATTCCCCACAAACTGTAAAATCCCACCCAGTCTAATCCCACTCTCCCCCTCACTACCCGCACCATTTAATATCCCATCCAATCTAATCCCACTTTCCCTCTCTCTCCCTGCACCGTTAAATATCCCTCCCAGTCTAATCCCCCTCCCCCCTAACTCCCCGCACCCTTCAGTATTCCACCCAGTCTAATCCCACCCTTCCCGTCTCTCCCCACATCCTATAATATGCCACCCAGTCTAAACCCAATCTCGCCCTCATTCCCCACACTCTTAAATATCCTACCCAGTCGAACCCATTCTCCCCATCACTCTCCGCACCCTTTAATGGCCCACTCAGTCTAATCCCACTCATCCCTCATTCCCCACTCCATTAAATATCCCACCCAGTCTAATCCCACTCTCCCCCTCACTACCCGCACCCTTTAACCTCCCATCCGGTCTAATCCCACTCTCCTCCTCACTCACTGCACCATTACATATCCCTCCCAGTCTAATCCCCATCCCCCCTAACTCCCCGCACCCTTCAGTATCCCACCCAGTCTAATCCCAGTCTCCCCTAACTCCCCACACCCGTTAATATCCAAACCAGCCTAATCCTACATTACCTCCCTCTCCCTGAAGCATTTACAATGCCACCCAGTCTAATCCCACTCTCACCCTCATTCCCTCACCCTTTTAAATCCAACCCAGTCTAATCCCACTCTCACCAACATGCCACGCGCCCAATAAAATCCCACCCAGTCTAATACCACTCTCCCTCTCACTCCCCGGAACCTTTAATATACCACCCAGTCTAATCCCACTCTCCCCCTCACTCTCCGCAGCAGTTAATATCCCACCCAGTCTAATCCCACTCTCTATCTCATTCCCCAAACCCTTTAAAATCCACCCAGTCTAATCCCACTCTCCCCCCTCACTACCCGCAGCCTTTAATATCCCTCCCAGTCTAATCCCCCACCCCCCTAACTCCCCGCACCCTTCAGTAACCCACCCAGTCTAATCCCACCCTCCCCCCTCTCTCCCCACATCCTATAATATGCCACCCAGTCGAATCCCAATCTCCCCCTCACTCCCCACACTCTTTAATATCCTACCCAGTCTAACCCACTCTCCCCCTCACTCCCCACACCCATTAATATCCTACCCAGTATAATCCCACTCTTCCCCTCAATTCCCACAACCATTAATATCCTACCCAGTCTAATCCCACTCTTCCCCTCAATTCCCACACCCATTAATATCCTACCCAGTCAAATCCCACTTTTCCCCTCAATTCCCACACCCATTAATATCCTACCAAGACTAATCCCACTCGCCCCCTCAATCCCCGCTTCCTTTAATATCCCACCCAGCCTAATCCCACATTACCACCCTCTCACCGAAGCCTTTACTATGCCAACCAGTCTAATTCCACTCTCACTCTCATTCCCACACACTTTAATATCCCACGCAGTCTAATCCCACTCTCACCAACACTCCACGCGCCCATTAATATCCCACCCAGTCTAATACCACTCTCCCTCTCATCCCCGGAACCTTTAGTATACCACCCAGTCTAATCCCACTCTCCCCCTCACTCCCCGCACCCTTTAATATCCCACCCAATCTAATCCCACTCTCCCCCTCACTCCCCGCACCCTTTAATGTCCCACCCAGTCTAATCCCACTCCCTCCTCACTCCCCGCGCACTTTAATATCCCTGCCAAACTAATCCCACTCTTCCCCCTCACTCACCACATCCTTTAATATCCCACCCAGTCTAATCCCACTCTCCCCGCTCAGTCCCCACATCCTTTAATATGATACCCAGTCTAATCCCACTCTCTATCATTCCCCACAAACTGTAAAATCCCACCCAGTCTAATCCCACTCTCCCCCTCACTACCCGCACCATTTAATATCCCATCCAATCTAATCCCACTCTCCCTCTCTCTCCCTGCACCGTTAAATATCCCTCCCAGTCTAATCCCCCTCCCCCCTAACTCCCCGCACCCTTCAGTATTCCACCCAGTCTAATCCCACCCTTCCCGTCTCTCCCCACATCCTATAATATGCCACCCAGTCTAAACCCAATCTCGCCCTCATTCCCCACACTCTTTAATATCCTACCCAGTCGAACCCACTCTCCCCATCACTCTCCGCACCCTTTAATGTCCCACTCAGTCTAATCCCACTCATCCCTCATTCCCCACTCCATTAAATATCCCACCCAGTCTAATCCCACTCTCCCCCTCACTACCCGCACCCTTTAACCTCCCATCCGGTCTAATCCCACTCTCCTCCTCACTCACTGCACCATTACATATCCCTCCCAGTCTAATCCCCATCCCCCCTAACTCCCCGCACCCTTCAGTATCCCACCCAGTCTAATCCCAGTCTCCCCTAACTCCCCACACCCGTTAATATCCAAACCAGCCTAATCCTACATTACCTCCCTCTCCCTGAAGCATTTACAATGCCACCCAGTCTAATCCCACTCTCACCCTCATTCCCTCACCCTTTAAAATCCAACCCAGTCTAATCCCACTCTCACCAACACTCCACGCGCCCAATAATATCCCACCCAGTCTAATACCACTCTCCCTCTCACTCCCCGGAACCTTTAATATACCACCCAGTCTAATCCCACTCTCCCCCTCACTCCCCGCGGCATTTAATATCCACCCAGTCTAATCCCACTCTCCCCGTTCACTCCCCACATCCTTTAATATGATACCCAGTCTAATCCCACTCTCTATCTCATTCCCCAAACCCTTTAAAATCCCACCCAGTCTAATCCCACTCTCCCCCTCACTACCCGCAGCCTTTAATATCCCTCCCAGTCTAATCCCCCACCCCCCTAACTCCCCGCACCCTTCAGTAACCCACCCAGTCTAATCCCACCCTCCCCCCTCTCTCCCCACATCCAATAATATGCCACCCAGTCGAATCCCAATCTCCCCCTCACTCCCCACACTCTTTAGTATCCTACCCAGTCTAACCCGCTCTCCCCCTCACTCCCCACACCCATTAATATCCTACCCAGTATAATCCCACTCTTCCCCTCAATTCCCACACCCATTAATACCCTACCCAGTCTAACCCCACTCTTCCCCTCAATTCCCACACCCATTAATATCCTACACAGTCTAATCCCACTCTTCCCCTCAATTCCCACACCCATTAATATCCTACCCAGTCTAATCCCACTCTTCCCCTCAATTCCCACACCCATTAATATCCTACCCAGTCTAATCCCACTCTTCCCCTCAATTCCCACACCCATTAATATCCTCCCCAGTCTAATCCCACTTTTCCCCTCAATTCCCACACCCATTAATATCCTACCAAGACTAATCCCACTCGCCCCCTCAATCCCCGCTTCCTTTAATATCCCAACAAGTCTAATCCTAATCTCCCCCTAAATCCCCGCACCCTTCAATATCCCACCCAGTCTAATCCCACTCTTACCCTCACTCCCTGCAGCCTCTAATGTCCCACTCAGTCTTTCCCACTCATCCCTCATTCCACACGCCATTTAATATGCCACCCAGTCTAATCCCACTTTCCCCCTCACTCCGCACATCCTTTAATATCCCACCCAGTCTAATCCCACTCTCCCCCTCACTCCCCGCAACCTTTAACCTCCCATCCAGTCTAATCCCAATCTCCTCCTCACTCGCTGAACCGTTAAATATGCAACCCAGGCTAATCCCACTCTCTCCCTCACTACCTGCTCCGTTTAAAGTCCCATCCAGTCTAATCCCACTCTCTCCCTCACTCTCCGCACCCTTTAATGTCCCACTCAGTCTAATCCAACTCTCCATCTCTCTCCCTGCACCGTTAAATATCCCTCCCAGTCTAATCCCCCTCCCCCCTAACTCGCCGCACCCTTCAGTATCCCACCCAGTCTAATCCCACCCTTTCTCTCTTCCCACATCCTATAATATGCCACCCAGTCCAAACCCAATCTCCCCCTCATTCCCCACACTCTTTAATATCCTACCCAGTCTAACCCACTCTCCCCCCTCACTCCCCACACCCTTTAATATCCTACCCAGTCTAACCCACTCTCCCCCCTCACTCTCCGCACCCTTTAATGTCCCACTCAGTCTAATCCCACTCATCCCTCATTCCCCACTCCATTAAATGTCCCACCCAGTCTAATCCCACTCTCCCCCTCCCTACCCGCACCCTTTAACCTCCCATCCAGTCTAATCCCACTCTCCTCCTCACTCACTGCACCATTAAATATCCCTCCCAGTCTAATCCCCATTCCCCCTAACTCCCCGGACCCTTCAGTATCCCACCCAGTCTAATCCCACACTCCCCCTCAATCCCCGCTTCCTTTAATATCCCAACAAGTCTAATCCTAATCTCCCCCTAAGTCCCCGCAACCTTCAATATCCCACCCAGTCTAATCCAACACTTACCCTCACTCACCACAGCCTTTAATGTCCCACTCAGTCTAATCCCACTCAACCGTCATTCCCCACACCATTTAATATGCCACCCAGTCTAATCCCACTTTCCCCCTCACTCCACACATCCTGTAATATCCCACCCAGTCTAATCCCACTTTCCCCCTCACTCCACACATCCTTAATATCCCACCCAGTCTAATCCCACTCTCCCCCTCACTCCCCGCACCCTTTAACCTCCCATGCAGTCTTATCCCACTCTCCTCCTCACTCGCAGCAACGTTAAATATCCAACCCAGTATAATGCCACTCTCTCCCTCACTACCCGGACCCTTTAATAACCCATCCAGTCTAATTCCACTCTCCCTCTCACTCCCTGCACCGTTAAATATCCCTCCCGGTCTAATCCCCCTACCCCCTAACTCCCCGTACCCTTCAGTAACCCACCCAGACTCATCCCACCCTCCCCACTCTCTCCCGGCTACCTTTAATATCCCACCCAGTCTAATCCCATTCTCCCCCTCACTCCCTGCACCGTTAAATATCCCACCCAGTCTAATCACCCTCGCTCCTTCACTCCCCGCTAACTTAATATCCCATCCAGTCTAATCCCACTATCCCCTAACTCCCCACAGCCTTTAATATACAACCCAGCCTAATCCCACGTTACCTCCCTCTCCCCGAAGCCTTTACTATGCCACCCAGACTAAGCCCACTCTCACCCTCATTCCCACACACTTTAATATCCCACCCAGTCTAATCCCACCCTCACCAACACTCCACGCGCCCATTAATATCCCACCCAGTCTAATACCACTCTCCCTCTCACTCCCCGCAGCATTTAATATGCTACCCCAGTCTAATCCCACACTCCCCGCTCACTCCCCACATCCTTTAATATGATACCCAGTCTATCCCACTCTCTATCTCATTCCCCACACCCTTTAAAATCCCACCCAGTCTAATCCCACTCTCCCCCTCACTACCCACACCCTTTAATATCCTATCCAGTCTAATCCCACTCTCCCTCTCTCTCCCTGCACCGTTAAATATCCCTCCCAGTCTAATCCCCCACCCGCCTAACTCCCCGCACCCTTCAGTAAACCACCCAGTCTAATCCCACCCTCCCCCTCTCTCCCCACATCCAATAATATGCCACCCAGTCGAACCCAATCTCGCCCTCACTCCCACACCCTTTAATATCCTACCCAGTCTAATCCCACTCTTCCCCTCATATTCCCAACCCATTAATATCCTACCAAGTCTAATCCCACTCGCCCCCTCAATCCCCGCTTCCTTTAATATCCCAACAAGTCTAATCCTACTCTCCCCCTAACTCCCCGCACCCTTCAATATCCCACCCAGTCTAATCCCACTCTCCCCTCCCTCCCCACACCATTTAATGTCCGACTCAGTCTAACCCCACTCATCCCTCATTCCCCAAACCATTTAATATGACACCCAGTCTAATCCCACTCACCGCTGACTCCCCGCACCCTTTAACCTCCCATCCAGTCTAATCCCACTCTCCTCCTCACTCGCTGCACCATTAAATATCCAACCCAGTCAAATCTCACTCTCTCCCTCTCTCCCCCGCACCGTTTAATATCCCACCCAGTCTAATCCCACTCTCTCCCTCACTCCCAGCTCCCTTTAATATCGCACCCAGTCTAATCCCACTCTCCCTCTCACTCCCCGGAACCTTTAGTAAACCGCCCAGTCTAATCCCACTCTCCCCCTCACTCCCCACATTCTTTAATATCCTACCCAGTTTAAACCCACTCTCCCCCTCACTCCCCACACCCATTAATATCCTACCAAGTCTAATCCCACTTGTCCGCTCAATCCCCATTTGCTTTAATATCCCAACAAGTCTAATCCTACTCTCCCCCTAACTCCCCGCACCATTCAATATCCCACCGAGTCTAATCCCACTCTCCCCCTCCCTCCCCGCACCCTTTAATGTCCCACTCATGATAATCCCACTCATCCCTCATTCCCCACTCCATTTAATATGTCACACTGTCTAATCCCACTTTCCCCCTCACTCCGCACATCCTTTAATATCCCACCCAGTCTAATCCCACTATCCCCCCTCACTCCCCGCACCCTTTAACCTCCCATCCAGTCTAATCCAACTCTCCTCCTCACTCGCTGCATCGTTAAGTATCCCACCCAGTCAAATCCCACTCTCCTCCCTCTCTCCCCCGGCTCCCTTTAATATCCCACCCAGTCTAATCCCACTCTCCCCCTCACTCCCCGCTAACTTTAATATCCACCCAGTCTAATCCCTCTCTCCCCTAACTCCCCACACCCTTTAATATACAACCCAGCCTAATCCCACATTACCTCCCTCTCACCGAAGCCTTTACGATGCCACCCAGTCTAATCCCACTCTCACCCTCATTCCCTCACCCTTTAAAATCCCACCCAGTCTAATCCCACTCTTACCAACACTCCACGCGCCCATTAATATCCCACCCAGTCTAATACCACTCTCCCTCCCACTCCCCGGAACCTTTAGTATACACCCAGTCTAATCCCACTCTCCCCCTCACTCCCCGCGCACTTTAATATCCCACCCAATCTAATCCCACTCTCCCTCTCACTCACCACACCCCTTTAATATCCCACCCAATCTCATCCCACTCTCGCCTTCACTCCCCGGACCCTTTAATGTCCAACCCAGTCTAATCCCACTCACCCCTAACTCCCCGCGCACTTTAATATCCCTGCCAAACTAATCCCACTCTTCCCCCTCACTCACCACATCCTTTAATATCCCACCCAGTCTAATCCCACTCCCCCCGCTCACTCCCCACATCCTTTAATATGATACCCAGTCTAATCCCACTCTCTATCTCATTCCCCACACCCTTTAAAATCCCACCCAGTCTAATCCCACTCTCCCCCTCACTACCCGCACCCTTTAATATCCCATCCAATCTAATCCCACTCTCCCTCTCTCTCCCTGCACCGTTAAATATCCCTCCCAGTCTAATCCCCCTCCCCCCTAAATACCCGCACCCTTCAGTATCCCACCCAGTCTAATCCCACCCTCCCCCTCTCTCCCCACATCCTATAATATGCCACCCAGTCTAAACCCAATCTCGCCCTCATTCCCCGCACTCTTTAATATCCTACCCAGTCTAACCCACTCTCGCCATCACTCTCCGCACCCTTTAATGTCCCACTCAGTCTAATCCCACTCATCCCTCATTCCCCACTCCATTAAATATCCCACCCAGTCTAATCCCACTCTCCCCCTCCCTACCCGCACCCTTTAACCTCCCATCCGGTCTAATCCCACTCTCCTCCTCACTCACCGCACCATTAAATATCCCTCCCAGTCTAATCCCCATCCCCCCTAAATACCCACACCCTTCAGTATCCCACCCAGTCTAATCCCAATCACCCCTAACTCCCCACACCCTTTAATATCCAAACCAGCCTAATCCCACGTTACCTCCCTCTCCCAGAAGCCTTTACAATGCCACCCAGTCTAATCCCACTCTCACCCTCATTCCCTCACCCTTTAAAATCCAACCCAGTCTAATCCCACTCTCACCAACACTCCACGCGTCCCATAATATCCCACCCAGTCTAATACCACTCTCCCTCTCACTCCCCGGAACCTTTAGTATACCACCCAGGTCTAATCCCACTCTCCCCCTCACTCCCGCAGCATTTAATATCCCACCCAGTCTAATCCCACTCTCCCCTCACTCCCCACATCCTTTAATATGATACCCAGTCTAATCCCACTCTCTATCTCATTCCCCAAACCCTTTAAAATCCCACCCAGTCTAATCCCACTCTCCCCCTCACTACCCGCAGCCTTTAATATCCTATCCAGTCTCATCCCACTCTCCCTCTCACTCCCTGCACCGTTAAATATCCCTCCCAGTCTAATCCCCCACCCCCCCTAACTCCCCGCACCCTTCAGTAACCCACCCAGTCTAATCCCACCCTCCCCCCTCTCTCCCCACATCCTATAATATGCCACCAAGTCGAATCCCAATCTCCCCCTCACTCCCCACACTCTTTAGTATCCTACCCAGTCTAACCCACTCTCCCCCTCACTCCCCACACTCTTTAGTATCCTACCCAGTCTAATCCCACTCTCCCCCTCAATTCCCACACCCATTAATATCCTACCCAGTCTAATCCCACTCTTCCCCTCAATTCCCACACCCATTAATATCCTACCAAGCCTAATCCCACTCGCCCCCTCAATCCCCGTTCCTTTAATATCCCAACAAGTCTAATCCTAATCTCCCCCTAAATCCCCGCACCCTTCAATATCCCACCCAGTTTAATCCCACTCTTACCCTCACTCCCTGCAGCCTCTAATGTCCCACTCAGTCTAATCCCACTCATCCCTCATTCCACACGCCATTTAATATGCCACCCAGTCTAATCCCACTTTCCCCCTCACTCCGCACATTCTTTAATATCCCACCCAGTCTAATCCCACTCCTCCCCCTCACTCCCACAACCTTTAACCTCCCATCTAGTCTAATCCACTCTCCTCCTCACTCGCTGAACCGTTAAATGTGCAACCCAGGCTAATCCCACTCTCTCCCTCACTACCCGCTCCGTTTAAAATCCCACCCAGTCTAATCCCACTCTCTCCCTCACTCTCCGCACCCTTTAATGTCCCACTCAGTCTAATCCCACTCTCCCTCTCTCTCCCTGCACCGTTAAATATCCCTCCCAGTCTAATCCCCCTCCCCCCCTAACTCCCCGCACCCTTCAGTATCCCACCCAGTCTAATCCCACCCTCCCCCTCATACCCCACATCCTATAATATGCCACCCAGTCCAAACCCAATCTCCCCCTCATTCCCCACACTCTTTAATATCCCACTCAGTCTAATCCCACTCATCCCTCATTCCCCACTCCATTAAATATCCCACCCAGTCTAATCACACTCTCCCCCTCACTACCCGCACCCTTTAACCTCTCATCCAGTCTAATCCCACTCGCCCCCCTCAATCCCCGCTTCCTTTAATATCCCAACAAGACTAATCCTAATCTCCCCCTAAGTCCCCGCAACCTTCAATATCCCACCCAGTCTAATCCAACACTTACCCCTCACTCCCCACAGCCTTTAATGTCCCACTCAGTCTAATCCCACTCAATCCTCATTCCCCACACCATTTAATATGCCATCCAGTCTAATCCCACTTTCCCCCTCACTCCACACATCCTTTAATATCCCACCCAGTCTAATCCCACTCTCCCCCTCACTCCCCGCACCCTTTAACCTCCCATGCAGTCTAATCCCACTCTCCTCCTCACTCGCAGCAACGTTAAATATCCAACCCAGTCTAATCCCACTCTCTCCCTCACTACCCGGACCCGTTAATAACCCATCCAGTCTAATTCCACTCTCCCTCTCACTCCCTGCACCGTTAAATATCCCACCCAGTCTAATCACCCTCGCTCCTTCACTCCCCGCTAACTTTAATATCCCATCCAGTCTAATCCCACTATCCCCTAACTCCCCACAGCCTTTAATATACAACCCAGCCTAATCCCACGTTCCCTCCCTTTCCCCGAAGCCTTTACTATGCCACCCAGTCTAATCCCACTCTCACCCTCATTCCCACACACTTTAAAATCCCACCCAGTCTAATCCCACTCTCACCAACATTCCACGCGCCCATTAATATCCCACCCAGTCTAATACCACTCTCCCTCTCACTCCCCGCAGCATTTAATATCCTACCCAGTCTAATCCCAACCCTCCCCGCTCACTCCCCACATCCTTTAATATGATACCCAGTCTAATCCCACTCTCTATCTCATTCCCCACACCCTTTAAAATCCCACCCAGTCTAATCCCACTCTCCCCCTCACTACCCGCACCCTTCAGTATCCTATCCAGTCTAATCCCACTCTCCCTCTCACTCCCTGCACCGTTAAATATCCCTCCCAGTCTAATCCCCCACCCCCCCCTAACTCCCGCACCCTTCAGTAAGCCACCCAGTCTAATCCCACCCTCCCCCTTCTCTCCCCACATCCTATAATATGCCACCCAGTCGAAACCCAATCTCGCCCTCACTTCCCACACTCTTTAATATCCTACCCAGTCTAACCCACTCTCCCCCTCACTCCCCACACCCTTTAATATCCTACCCAGTCTAATCCCACTCTTCCCCTCAATTCCCAACCCATTAATATCCTACCAAGTCTAATCCCAATCGCCCCCTCAATCCCCGGTTCCTTTAATATCCCAACAAGTCTCACTCTAATCTCCCCCTAAATCCCCGCACCCTTCAATATCCCACCAAGTCTAATCCAACACTTACCCTCACTCCCCACAGCCTTTAATGTCCCACTCAGTCTAATCCCACTCAACCCTCATTCCCCACACCATTTAATATGCCACCCAGTCGAATCCCACTTTCCCCCTCACTCCGCACATCCTTTAATATCCCACCCAGTCTAATCTCACTCCTCCCCCTCACTCCCTGCATCCTTTAACCTCCCATGCAGTCTAATCCCACTCTCCTCCTCCACTCGATGCACAGTGAAAATATCCAACCAGTCTAATCCCACAATCTCCCTCACTACCCGGACACTTTAATGTCCCATCCAGTCTAATCCCACTCTCCCACTCACTCCCTGCACCGTTAAATATCCATCCCAGTCTAATCCCCCTACCCCCTAACTCCCCGCACCCTTCAGTATCCCACCCAGTCTCATCCCACCCTCCCCCTCTCTCCCCACTACCTTTAATATCCCACCAGTCTAATCCCATTCGCCCCCTCACTCCTGCACCGTTCAATATCTCACCCAGTCTAATTCCACTCTCCCGCTCACTCCCCACACCCTTTAATGTCCCACCCAGACTAATCCCACTCACCCCTCACACCCCACACGCTTTAATTTCCCACCCAGTCTAATCCCACTCACTACATCACTCCCCCGCTCCCGTTAATATCCCCCACAGTCTAATCCCACTCTCTCCCCTCTTCACTCTCCACAGCCTTTAATGTCCCACCCAGTCTAATCCCACTCTCCCACCTCACTCCCGACATCCTTGAATATCCTCCACAGTCTAATCCCACTCTACTAACCCTCACTCCCACACATCCTTAAATATCACAACCACGCTAATACCATCTCCCCCTCATTCCCCACACCCTTCAATATGCCACCCAGTCTAATCCCACTCTCCCCCTCACTCACCCCACCCTTTAATAGCACACGCAGTCGAATCCCACTCTCACCCTCACTCCCCGCACCATTTAATATCCCACCCAGTCTAATCCCACTCTTCCTGCTCACCTCCCCACATCCTTTAATATGATACCCAGTCTAATCGCACTCTCGCCCTCATTCCCCACACCCTTTAAAATCCCACCCAGTCTATTCCCACTCTCCCCCTCATTACCCGCACCTTTAATATCCCATCCAGTCTAATCCACTTTCCCTCTCACTACCGCTCCCTTTAATATCCCACCCAGTCTAATTCCCACTCTCCCCGCTCATTCCCCACACGCTTTAATTTCCCACCCAGTCTAATCCCACTTTCCCACCTCATTCTCGACATCCTTGAATATCCTCCAGTCTAATCCCACTCTACTACCCCCTCACTCCACACATCCTTAAATATCACACCCACGCTAATCCCACTCTCCCCCTCATTCCCCACACCCTTTGAAATCCCACCCAGTCTAATCCACTCACCCCTCACTCCCCGCTCCCGTTAATATCCCCCAGTCTAATCCCACTCTCCCCCCTTCACTCTCCACATCCTTTAATATCCCACCCAGGCTAATCTCACTCGCCCCGCTCACTTCCCACATCCTTTAATATCACACCTTGTCTAATCCCACTCTCCCCCTCACTCCCTGGACCCTTTAATATCCCACCCAGTCTAATCCCACTCTCCCCCTCACTCCCTGGACCCTTTAATGACCCACCAAGTCTAATCCCCACTCTCCCCCTCACTCCCCGCAACCTTTAATATCCCACCCAGTCTAATCCCACTCTCCCCCTCACTCCCACACCCTTTAATATCCCACCCAGTCTAATCCCATTTTCCCCCTCACTCCCTGCACCCTTTAAAACCGACCAAGTCTAATCCCACTCTCTCCCCTCACCCTTTAATATCCCACCCAGTCTAATCCCACTCTCCCTCTCACTCCCTGCACCGTTAAATATCCCACCCAGTCTAATCCCACTCACCTCTCACTCCCTGCTCCCTTTAATATCCCCCTCAATCTAATCCCACTCTCCCCGCTCCTCCCCACACACTTTAAAACCCACCAGGTCTAATTCCACTCTCCCCCTAACTCCCCGCACCCTTTAATATCCCACCCAGTCTAGTACAACTTTCCCCTCACTCCCTGCACCGTTAAATATCCCACCAAGTCTAATCCCACTCTCCTCCTCATTCCCCACACCCCTTTAAAATCCCACCAAGCCTAATCCCAGTCTCTCCCTCTCCCTTTAATATCCCACCCAGTCTAATCCCGCTCTCCCTTCACTCCCCGCTAACTGTAATATCCCACCCAGTCTAATCCCACTTTCCCCTAACTCCCCACACCCTTTAATATCCAACCAGTCTAATCCCACTCTCCCCCTCACTCCCGGCTCCCGTTAATATCGCACCCAGTCGAATCCCACTCTCCCCTCACTCCCTGCACCATTAAATAACCCATCCAGTCTAATCACCCTCTCCCTTCACCCCCCCGCTAAAGTTAATATCAAACCCAGACTAATCCCACGTTACCTCCCTCTCCGCGCAGCCTTTACTATGAAAACCCAGTCTAATCCCACTCTCACCAACACTCCATGCGCCCTTTAATAGCCCACCCAGTCCTAATACCACTCTCCTCTCATTCCCCGGAACCTTTAGTATACCACCCAGTCTAATCCCACTCTCCCCCTCACTCCCCACACCATTAATATCCCACCAGTCTAATCCCACACTCTCCCTCACTCCCCACAGCCTTTATATCCCACACAGTCTAATCCCACTCTCACCTCACTCCCCGCAACCTTTAATATCACAACGAGTCTAATCCCCCTCTCCCCCTCATGCCCCACATCCTTTAATACCCCACCCAGTATAATCCCACTCTCCCTGCTCACTCCCCACATCCTTTAATATGATACCCAGTATAATCGCACTCTCTCCCTCATTCCTCACACCCTTTAAAATCCCACCCAGTCTAATCCCACTCTCCCCCTCACTACCCGCACCTTTTAATATCCCATCCAGTCTATTCCCACTCTCCCTCTCACTCTCTGCACCGTTAAATATCCCACCAAGTCTAATCCCCTCCGGCCTAACTCGGGGCATCCTTCAGTATCCCACCCAGTCTAATCCCACCCTCCTCTCTCTCCCCGCTACCTTTAATATCCACCCAGTCTAATCCCACTCTCCCCCTCACACCCTGCACCGTGAAATATCCCACCCCGTCTAATCCCACTCTCCCCAATTCACTCCCCACACCCTTCAATATCACACCCAGGTTAATCCCACTCTCCCCCTCACTCACCGCACCC